>NC_035449.2:11257499-11557499 GCF_002127325.2 Helianthus annuus
CTGCAATGTGAGTTATTCTCTTTTTATAAATTCTTTTATCACAGTTTGTGATTAATTTACAATACTCCAAATTCATTTTCCAAGATTATAATACCAGTGATTAAGTTGATGTAATCACCAAATTGCAGCCAGTATGTGGGGTATTGTGCACAATATTACAGTTTAAATCATTTTAGGTGGGCGTACCTAATTTAATTGATTTACGTCATTCATTGGGGCAGCCAATGGTGATATGACCACTGTCATAGATTCGGTCGAGTGACAAATACTGTGGGTAATTGGTTGATATCAGAAACATGCGTAAAAGATCTTAACACTGTGAATAATCATAAAATGTGTCGTTTTCATTAACTAGAATAATTCACTCAGTATTTCCCCGCTGACAAAATCTTTTTCAAACATGTTTCAGGTGATCTGCTGTAATTCAGGAAAAATGCAGGGGAAGCATTTCAAGCTTAAGATAGTGGCTCGATATAAAATAAAGAAATGTGTTTTATTACTAAAAACTTGTTATTGTAAATTACCCGGGGTTTTAAACCGAATTGTGAAATAAAAATAATCGGGAAAAGTTTTAACTTAGCCGATCCTGTGAAATAAATTTTCCGCTGCTAAACTCACAATAAACAGATTACCGCAGACTTTCTGTTCCGCGGGTCCTGAAACGGGTCAAACCGGGTCGGGGACCGTGACAGAAATAAGGTGGTATCAGAGCCACTAAGTTAAGCTAATTAAGTATTTAAACGATACTTAATTTTTCCTGATTACTATATGTGATTATGTGTTTATATGCTTCTAACTGATTATTTGTTAGTTACAGTATGGGTAAACAAAAGTTGCAAGATATCTATCTTAAATTAGATAGATCAATTTACGAAGAGGGTAGTTCTTCTAAAACTAAAATTTCAAAGCTCCCTACGATTCCTGAGGAAGGAATATTTGTGCAAAAAGCGAATTACGAAAATCCGCTTTCTCCTAGAAAAAGGAGTATGATTATTAAGAAAAGTAAGGAGCAAATCAGGGAAAAGAAAATTAAAAAGGAAACCCTGGAATTACTTAAGAAATCCCCTTGGGAGGATAAACTTGATGAAAAATGGGCTAATTTATATATGTTAGCTACTGTAGCAGAAAATGCTAATCTTTAAAAAGTATCTTGAATACAGTACTAGTAATTCTCAGTAAGTAGATAAATAAAACTGAGTGTTTCCTGTATTTTGTACAAATAAGTATGCAATAAAACTTCTGTGTTTATTTGGTAAACTTTGTTCCAAAGTTTTAACTTGATATTTTGTGCATTTTGCATATATGCTACACAGCATGAACGAGATCTCTGAAGCTTTTCAGAACCTCAATCTGTACCCAGTAAATATTGAAGTTTCTCATGAATTTACGGGATATGTTGCTGATGTGGATGAACCTGTAGAACTCCCTACTCCACCAGTAACCAAACCAAAAAGAAGGTCAAAGAAAAATTATGTATGGGGAAGCCGTATACGTAAGAGAAAGACAGTTACAAAAACCCCTAAAACTAGTAAACCCTTAGACAAAGGAAAAGCAATTATAATTCAGGAAAACCCTAATCCACAAGAACAGGAAACTGACGTTAATGAGGCTAGGCAAATGGAGGAGCAGTTCGAACAGTACTCTCAGGAAATAGCAATAGAAATAGGAAAAGATTCTAACCCAACTCAGGTAGAAGTCGGAGAGAGTTCTAATCAAACCAGGAGAGTTACTTTTCAGGATCAAATAGATATTTTACTAGAAAAGTGTGAAACTATGCAACCTATCAACTCAGGTATCTTTACCTATCCTGTTGAAAACCCAATACCGATGAACCTTACACCAACAATCACTGAACCAATAGTCCATGACCAACCTATAGAACCAGAAGAATGGTGGACTAACGATTGGCAATTCCAAAACATTGTCAACAGTCCTTACTCGTTTCTTCCACAATTCGACCCAGAACCCCTACCTAATCCACCAATGAGCAATGAAAACCTGGCTGAACTTCGCCACTTTGGTGAAGAGTTAATGGATGCAGGGAATAGAATTAGGGAAATAGGGGGACAGATTGCCTGGAAATACGACGAGAGGGAATTCCGTTTCTGAGATGACGAATAGGAGGGTGGTGGAATTATCCTTGTATAATAGTAAAAGTAAATAGTGAAACCGGTTGTAACATAACAAATAAAACATTGTAAAATATCGGTGTGTATTGATGCATACTATACTGATATGGAATGCAATCGAGAAATCGATAATTTTGGCTTTATGTGTTATAATTTGTTTAAATGATTTATTGTTAATTGCTAATTGTTCATAATAACTTATCATCAGATGGCAAATAACGATAACGAACCAGTAAATGAAGTTAATCAATCGGAGCAACACCCAGAAGATCAATATATGACTAAACAAGATATTGAAAATATGGTTGCCCAAGGAATAGCCAACGCAATTCCAATGTTCGTTGCTGCTATGAAAAATCCAAGTAATCCACAACATATTGTACCTAGCAAACATACTACCGAAGATAATTTCAGTAATAGCATCAACGGGGGCAATGACCATATAAATCATGACAATGAATCTCAGCACACCCAGCGCCCTAAGAAGCGAAAGTCTGCAACGCCTGGTTGCACTTTCAAAGAATTTCTTGCTTGTAAACCCGCTGAATTTGCAGGCAACGAAGGAGCAACTGCAACGCTGCGATGGTTGCAGAAAACCGAAGCAGTAATTGCAATAAGTAAATGTGCTGAAGAAGATCAAGTCATGTATGCCTCAAACTTGTTTAAAGAAGGAGCACTAGAGTGGTGGAACACAGTGCTACAGGCAAAAGGCAGACGGGTAGCATATGCTATGACTTGGGAGGAATTTAAAAGTCTTGTCGAAAGAAAATTCTGTCCTGAGTATGAAAAGGAACAAATGGCAAATAAATTCCTAAATCATCGAATGACCGGGGTGGATTGTCGTGGTTATACTTCAACATTCTTCGAATATGCGAGAGTGGTACCTAACTTGGCTTCGCCAGAACCGGTACTCATTTCTCGATATATTTGGGGATTAATTAGCGAAATTCGCAATATCGTTAAAGCTGCGAGACCTCGCACTATTGACGATGCAGTCGAATTAGCTAACACCTTAACTGATGAGCTGATACGCACACGAGATGAAGATAGAAAGAAGGAATTAGCTCAGAAAATTTCCCAAGGATTCAGGATGGGTAATAGTAATAATTTCAAGAAAAGAGGGACAGGGCGATCTGCAACTTTGCCATTCTGCAAAGTTTGCCGTAAGAACCATTTTGGAAAATGCAACAGAATTTGCAATTATTGCAAAACAGCAGGACATAGTGAAGAAAACTGTAAGAAGAAAACTGTAACTTGTTTTCAGTGTGGAGAAACGGGACATTACAAAACCGAATGTCCTAAACTGAACAAAGTCACTGATAACAAACCTAAGACGGCTGAAGGAACTACCAAGAAGAATGTTAGAGCATTTCAGCTAACTACTCAAGAAGCAGAACTCATTCCAGATGTGATCGCCGGTACGTTTCTAGTTCACAACGTTTATGCCAAAGTATTGTTTGACTCTGGTGCAAACCAAAGTTTTATCAATACTTCGTTCTGTCAAGCTCTTAAGTTACCATTATCTACCGTTAGACAGATCTTTATAGTCGAAACTGCAGACGGGAAATCAGTAGAAATCAATCAGGTTTTGCAGAAAGTAGACATAGAACTTTTAGGTCATAAATTTACTGCAAACCTATTTCCTATGAAATTAGCTGAATTCGATGTGGTGTTAGGAATGGATTGGTTAATAGCCAACCATGCGCAAATCATTTGTGATAAGAATTCTATAGAAATTCAAACACCTACAGGAGAGATAATTAAGATTTTAGGAGATAAACCTCGGAAACCATTGAAGTTCATATCAGTAATGAAAGTTGCTAGTTATGAACGAAACCAAGGAATAGTATATATGATTTCTGTAATCATCTGTACTAAGGACAAGGAACTCAAGGAAATTCCTGTAGTGTCAGAATTCCCAGATGTCTTTCCCGAAGAATTACCTGGGTTACCACCAGACAGAGAAGTAGAATTTAGGATTCATCTAATTCCAGGAACTACACCAATAGCCAAAGCACCTTATCGATTAGCTCCTACCGAAATGTTAGAATTGAAAAAGCAATTAGATGAATTACTAAGCAAAGGATTTATACAACCTAGTTCATCCCCTTGGGGTGCACCAGTGTTGTTTGTAAAAAAGAAAGATGGATCAATGAGAATGTGTATTGATTATAGAGAATTGAATAAAGTCACAATTAAGAATCGATACCCATTACCTAGGATTGATGATCTTTTCGATCAATTGCAAGGAGCTAGGTATTTCTCTAAGATAGACTTAAGGTCCGGATACCATCAATTGAAAGTTCAAGAGGAAGACATACCTAAAACTGCTTTCAGAACTAGGTATGGTCATTATGAGTTTACAGTCATGCCCTTCGGATTAACCAATGCCCCAGCTGCATTTATGGACATGATGAACAGAATCTGTAAACCCTATTTGGATAAATTTGTAATCGTGTTCATTGACGATATACTTATTTACTCCAAAAGTCAAGCCGAGCATTGTCAACATTTGCATGCACTCTTAACTTTGTTAAGAAAAGAAAAGTTGTATGCTAAATTCTCAAAGTGTGAATTTTGGTTACAAGAAGTGCAATTCTTAGGCCATATGGTGAATCACGAAGGTATTCGTGTAGATCCTGCTAAGATCGAAGCAATTATTAACGGGAAGGTTCCACAAACTGCAATGGAAATTAGAAGTTTTATAGGTTTAGCCGGTTATTATAGACGGTTTATTAAGGATTTTTCCAAAATAGCTGTACCATTAACTAAGCTAACCTGTAAAGCCACTAAGTTTGAATGGGGTCCAAAGCAAGAAGAAGCCTTTAGAATCTTAAAGCAGAAATTAACTAATGCGCCAATTTTAGCCTTACCAGAAGGAACAGAAGGTTTTGAAGTATACTGTGATGCTTCAAAATTAGGATACGGATGTGTGTTGATGCAACGCAAGAAGGTAATTGCGTATGCCTCCAGACAGTTGAAAAAGCACGAAGAAAACTATACGACTCATGATTTAGAACTAGGAGCCATAATTTTTGCCCTTAAGATTTGGAGACATTATCTGTATGGAAGTAAATTTACTGTTTATACAGATCATAAGAGTTTAAGGTATATATTCGGGCAAAAAGAGTTAAACATGAGACAAAGGAGATGGATGGAAGTCCTGAGTGATTACGACTGTGATATTCAATATCACGAAGGAAAGGCCAATGTAGTAGCAGATGCCTTAAGTCGTAAGTTCCGTGAAAAGCAAAAGCGAGTCCGTGCTCTTAGAATAAATCTACAAGTAGATTTACGGGAACAAGTGAAAGAAATCCAGAAAACGGCAATCAAGGACGATACCGAAGGAATGAAAGGTTACCTAAAAGAATTAAAACAAGGAAATGATGGAATTTGGAAATTTCATCAAAGCAGAATTTGGGTACCTAAACAAGGAGATTTAAAATCAAAAATCTTAGAAGAAGCTCATAAATCTAGGTATACTGTACACCCAGGAAACAATAAGATGTACCAAGATTTAAGGAAACATTTCTGGTGGATAGGAATGAAAAAGGACATAGCTGAATATGTATCTAAGTGTTTTACTTGTTCACAAGTTAAAGCAGAACACCAGAAACCCTCAGGCTTACTGCAACAATTAGAAATGCCTGTATGGAAATGGGAACTGATAACAATGGACTTTGTTACTAAGTTGCCCAAAACCAGAAAAGGTAATGATGCTATTTGGGTAATCGTGGACCGATTAACCAAATCAGCTCATTTTCTACCAATAAAAGAAACCTTTAGCATGGAAAGATTAGCCAAGCTGTATGTAGATGAAATAGTATCCTTACATGGAGTCCCGCTCTCCATTATATCGGATAGAGACAGTCGCTTCACTTCCCGATTTTGGACCAGTTTCCAAGAATCAATGGGAACCCGACTCAATCTAAGTACTGCATATCATCCACAGACCGATGGACAAAGTGAAAGGACAATCCAAACTCTGGAAGACATGCTTCGAGCATGTGTGTAACCCCCGTCAAAATCGACCCGTTTCCAAAATGCGACCCGTTTTGAATTTTGGATCCTAACCCTTAAAACTCGAAGTCTTAATCATTGAAAGATTTTTTTTTCGAAGTTAATCTTTTCTATATAAACTAGTTAATTAAGTTATTTCTTTAATTAATTAATATAACAATTTAAAGCTTTATATATAACAAAGTTAGTTGGAATATTGTGAAATTTATTGATAGAAATTTAAGATAACTTTAATTTTCTTTGGAATAATTATGAAAAACCTCAGGGACTAATGTTGTCATTGGCCTAAACTTCAATTGCCTTCTTTTTTTTCAATTTTTGCCGCCACACATGCACAGCAAAGAATAGCCATAATTTCCTTCTTTCTCCTTCGCTGATTTTCCGAGATTGATTAACATTCCGCGTTTCCGTTTCCATCTTTACGCAAATCATGAACTTAGACTTTTTTTTTTCCACAAATGCAAATTAATCAAAATCGTTTCCATACTTACGAGAGCTCGAACCACCTATAAATACCGAATCTTCCCTATCGGTCACCTCACGAACTCGACACTCTCACCCACTCTCAAACTCTCTCTCGTTAATATAGCCTTACCGACACCAGAGAGCTTACGACGGAGCTCAACCCGTCACCGTTTCGCCGCTACAGGGATCCATACCACCTTATCGAAACCTTCGCCGGTGTCCCAAGCCTTTCGCCGGAAGGTCGAAGTTTGCCGGAGAAAGATAGTCGCCACCGGAGAGTAACCAAGTTCGCCGGAGATTGGAGAAGAAGACCGAATTCACGACGGACTCTAGCTCGAATCGTCATGTGTTCGGTATAATTTCTTGTACTCTTTGTCCTCCGTTTTATTTAGTTGATAAACATCACACTTACTTTCCTATTTATAGCATTTCAAAACTGAAAAACAAAAAAATGAAACCAAAGGGATACATACCAGTTCTGTTCGTCGGTTGTTTTTTTTTATGAAGGCATTGTCTTGGATTAATTTCTTTTATTTTAATAAAATAAAAACAAGAATCAAAACACCTCACACTTGATGTGTGCGTGCAACCATAATCAGAGGTCGCGGGTTCGAGTGCCGGTTCCGACATCTTCGCTGCAATATTTTCTTGGCTGTATATTTTCACCTTTAAATGTTGCATTTGTCTTTTGCTGTCATAATAAATACCCTTTAAAATGTCGTTTTCATTTTAATCTGTATTTCTATTTAGAAATCCTCAAATTCACATTTCTGCTTACATAATAATTTTAGATATTAAATTCTCTTTTACCTTTGTATTTTATTTTCTTTAGCATTATTGAAATTATTATTATTAATATTATCATAGTATTACTATATTTTCTCATCATTATGCAGATAATCGTCGCAAACTGCTTGAATTCCAAATAGGAGACAAGGTACTTTTAAAAGTATCTCCTTGGAAAGGTGTTGTAAGATTCGGTAAGAAAGGGAAACTGAGTCCCCGATATGTTGGACCATTTCCAGTGATTCAACGAATCGGACCAGTTGCTTATCGCTTACAGCTACCAGAAGGACTAGCTGGAGTACATGATGTATTTCATGTATCCAATCTCAAGAAATGTTTATCAGATGAATCTCTGGTAGTACCTCTTCAAGACATAGAGGTAAATGAGAAGCTGAAATTCATAGAAAAACCTTTACAAATAGAAGACAGGAAAATCAAGTTTCTCAAACACAAACGACTCGTATTGGTGAAAGTCAAATGGAATTCCAAAAGAGGGCCAGAATATACTTGGGAACTGGAATCCGAGATGAAACGCAAATATCCTCATCTATTTCAGTAAATCTCGAGGACGAGATTTTTCTTAAGGTGGGGAGGATGTAACAACTCTCATTAAAATTAATAAATAGAATGGTAATTAGCTATTAAGAAAACCCTAATTGAGATACCCAAGTAATTCTGCACTAACCCTAAAATTTTCGTAACAATCAGAATCAGGATCAGGGCCCCTAAAACTCAGGGGGGGTAAAACCCTATTCAGTAAAATCTAAACAGTTTGCTGTCAAAAACTTAAAATTACACGAAACCAACTCAGCCATGCTACTGAAACACGAAGCAAACCTAGGGTAGACTAGGGCCTGTCGCGCCACGCGACAGGAACAGGAGGACCCCTCGCGTGGCGCGAGGGGGGTGATTTTCTACCTATAAATAGTCGGCTGTGGGACTTGATTTCAAACGTTAATTCGACGCAAAAACTCATAACACACACTGAGTTAGACGTAAATTACTATTAAAAACACACACTATTATCGAGGTGCTGCCGCAAAACAGGGTAATTACTCGATCGCTATTACGATTCAGTTTCCGGGATCAATATACCCAAAGAATGTCTAAGTGCCGCCCACATTGGGCTATGCTTTATCGTTGTCGATAATTCGATAATGAGCCGAAGCATTGTACTTTGTCGTTGTCGATAATTCGATATACGAGTTGAAGTACTATACTTTATCGTTTGTCATTTTGATAAATGAGCCGAAGTATTGCACTTGGACATTCATTGTCAAAATTGATCTCGGGGAATTATCATAATCGTTGTATTGATCACTAATCCTGTTTTGTGTGCTTTATTGTGAAATTAGGTTAACAGGGATTAAATCTAAATTCTATCAACACTAAATCTGCAATGTGAGTTATTCTCTTTTTATAAATTCTTTTATCACAGTTTGTGATTAATTTACAATACTCCAAATTCATTTTCCAAGATTATAATACCAGTGATTAAGTTGATGTAATCACCAAATTGCAGCCAGTATGTGGGGTATTGTGCACAATATTACAGTTTAAATCATTTTAGGTGGGCGTACCTAATTTAATTGATTTACGTCATTCATTGGGGCAGCCAATGGTGATATGACCACTGTCATAGATTCGGTCGAGTGACAAATACTGTGGGTAATTGGTTGATATCAGAAACATGCGTAAAAGATCTTAACACTGTGAATAATCATAAAATGTGTCGTTTTCATTAACTAGAATAATTCACTCAGTATTTCCCCGCTGACAAAATCTTTTTCAAACATGTTTCAGGTGATCTGCTGTAATTCAGGAAAAATGCAGGGGAAGCATTTCAAGCTTAAGATAGTGGCTCGATATAAAATAAAGAAATGTGTTTTATTACTAAAAACTTGTTATTGTAAATTACCCGGGGTTTTAACCCGAATTGTGAAATAAAAATAATCGGGAAAAGTTTTAACTTAGCCGATCCTGTGAAATAAATTTTCCGCTGCTAAACTCACAATAAACAGATTACCGCAGACTTTCTGTTCCGCGGGTCCTGAAACGGGTCAAACCGGGTCGGGGACCGTGACATCAACTTTAACGATAATCACGAGATCGAAATTCTCACAACGAATGACAAAGTATAGCCAGATATAGGCAACGCTTAAACATCCATTGGATCGGTTTTAATCGATCGGATATAGTACCGTGTCAGTGATTAGAGTTATTACCCTAATATCAGAGCAGAGTTTCGAGATTTCAGGAGTTATGACATTAGAATGACAGAACGAGAGAGAGCAAGAGAAAGAAAAGAAAATGAGCAGTTTGAAATGCCCAAACTTCGTCCAAATTATAGCTGTTTCGAGACTCTCTCGCGCCCCGCGACCAATCTAACGAAGTCCCTCGCGGCCCGCGAGGGACACCCTAGCTACGGCTAGGGTTGCTGAGTCATCACCTAGGTTTGACACGTGGACGACACGTGTCACGCAACGTGTTCGGATTATCTTGAGGCTCTCGCGCCCCGCGAAGCCCTTCCTTAACTCTGTCGCGCCTCGCGACAGACTAAATTTCTTGGTTTTTTGTAAATAGGAAGGATATACGGGTTCGGGTTTTCACTTACGGAGCGTTTTAGGACATTTTTGTGTGAGTCGTTACATTAAGATTAGGGTCTGCTGCTGTATTTGCTAACATGTGAAAATCAGCTAATTGCCTATCAAGTTCCCCCTCCCATAATGGTCTAGATTCCTGGTTTTGGGTATTTCTCTCTCTATTTGCTATTGCTCACTGTTGTTGGAGTTTTTTCATTTTTTTCCTCCTTTCATGAGCTCCTCTACTAAACCAACCTCTCTTTTTAGGGGGAATGGTTCCTCGGATTGGGCTTTAAATATAAAGATTCCTTCCTCAAAATCAGCGGTGTATCCTGAGGTTGGCTGGGATGATGTTCCTTCATTCTTTGGGGAATGTGGTAATTGACGGTAAACGTCAGAGGTACCTTGATGTCACGGCCCCTGACCCGGTTTGACCCGTTTCAGGAGCCGCGGGACAGAAATCCTGCAGTATTTAATTTAGGCGACAACGGAAGTCTTATAAAACAGGATCTTTCAATATTTAAAACTACTCGTTTACATAATTTAGGGATAAAACCCCGGTAATTTATAATCATTTGATTTCACTGGGAAATCTTTTATTTTACAAAACATGTTTCTTTATTTTATCCTGAGCCACTTTCTTAAGCTTGTAGTGCTTCACGACACTTTTCCTGGATCATAACAGATCACCTGAAACATGTTTGAAAAAGGTTTTGTCAGCGGGAAATACTGAGTGAGTTCATTCAGGTTTTATAAAATGACCCTTAGTTATAAATTACAGCATAAGAGCGATTACAATGGCATTTATCTTATTTTTATCTGGCGCCGTGTCACCTTCTGGTGACGATGGTCATGCCACTATTGGGTCCTTTCACCCAAGTAGTGACGATTATCACTGTTAGGGCTTATTAGCCTAACCTGTGTTAGGGCTTATTTGCCTAACCCATGAGAAGATTAGTAATGTGCACAATACCCCACTAGCCAGTGATTCAAGATATCCATGACTTAGTCCCTGTAATTTATATTTCAAAATAATTTGGAGTATTGTAAAACAGTTGATAAAAAGAGAATGACTCACAAACTGTGAGAAAAGAGAATGGACTCACTTTGCAGTTTTAACGAGCAGTGTATAAGCCTACTGATTTAGCCTTGGTTAACCCTGATTTAAATAATAATGCACACAACTGGGTTAGTAACTAATACAGCAGTTACGACAATTCACGAGATTAAACCCTCACAACGATTAACAAAGTGCAATACTTAACAATTCAGCGGATTCACAACGAATGACAGAGTATAGTCCGAGTTCGGACAGCACTCCAACATTCAAGTCGAAATCACGATGAATAACAAAGTATAAACTCAGTTTGAGCAGCACTCAAACAATCGTTGGATAGTTACAATCGATCGGACGTTGAATCGTAATAGCGATCGAGTTATTACCCTGATTGCGGCGTCGATTAGTGATCCGTGTGTGTTAATTGTGGTAAATAGAGCTTATCTCAGTGTATAACGACTTTGTTCGTCGTTTCAGAGCCAGAAATCAAGTGCCAATGTCTGCTATTTATACACGAAATTTGGACATGCTTACGGACCGTAAGACTATTCCCTTACGGTCCGTAAGGGACACCTATTTACTATAGGGTAGCCACGTTTGGGCCTAGCCTAGTTGAGTTGATAAAATTGAAAATTTAAATTTTGATAACGAGATTTGAAGATAATCGTAACTAGGGTTTACCCCCCCTGAGTTTTAGGGGCCCTGATCCTGATTCCGATTGTTCTGAAAATTTTAGGGTTTGTACAGAATCACTTGGGTGTCTTAATTAGGTTTTCTTAATAGATAATTATCATACTAAGTATTAATTTTAGTGAGAGTTGTTACATCCTCCCCACCTTAAGAAAAATCTCGTCCTCGAGATTTACTGGAATAAATGAGGATACTTTCGCTTCTTTTCTGATTCCAGTTCCAAGTGTATTAGGGTCACTAACACTAATCGTTTATGTTTTGAAAAATTTGCTCTTTCTATCTTCTATTTGTAGTGGTTTCTCTACAAATTTCAATTTTTCATTTACCTCTATATCTTGAAGAGGTACGACCAAAGATTCGTCTGATAGACATTTCTTAATATTGGATACATGAAAATACATCATGTACTCCAGCTAACTTTCCTGGTAGTTGTAAACGATAAGCAACTGGTCCTATACGTTGGATCACTGAAAATGGTCCTACGTACCTTGGACTTAGCTTTCCTTTCTTACCGAATCTAACAACTCTTTTCTAAGGAGATATTTTCAATAGCATTTTGTCTCCAACTTGAAACTCCAACGGCTTTCGTCTATTATCTGTATAATTCTTCTGGCGATCTCTAGCCTTCTTCAGCCTTTCTTTCGTGATACTGAATATTACAGTCGTAGTCACTTAAGATTTTCATCCATCTTCTTTGCCTCATGTTTAATTCTTTTTGCCCAATATATATATATCTTAAATTCTTATGACCCGTATAGACGATAAACTTACTTCCATACAGATAATGTCTCCAAATTTTAAGCGCAAAATTATGGTTCCTAATTCTAAGTCATGAGTGGTATAGCTTTCTTTGTACTTTTTTCAATTGCCTTGATGCATACACAATTACCTTTTTGCGTTGCATTAACACACATCCAAATCCTAACTTTGAAGCATCACCATATACTTTAAAATCTTCTATTCCTTCTGGTAAGGCTAAGATTGGGACATTTGTTAATTTATACTTTAAGATCCTAAATGCTTCTTCTTGTTTAGGTCCTTATTCAAACTTAATTGTTTTTATAGGTTAGCTTAGTTAATGATATAGCTATCTTGGAAAAATCCTTAATAAACCGTCTATAGTATCTGGCTAAACCTACAAAACTCCTAATTTCCATTGCGGATTGCGGAATCTTCCATTTGGTAATTGCCTCTATCTTATCAGGATCTACGTGAATACCTTCATGATTCCCCATATGACCCAGAAATTGTACTTCTAGCAACCAAAATTCATACTTCAAGAATTTGGCATACAACTTTTCTTTTCTTAACAAAGTTAAGAGTGCATGCAAGTGCTGATAATGTTTTTCCTAACTTTTGGCATAAATAAGTATATCGTCGATGAAGATAATTACAAATTTATCCAAATATGGTTTACAGATCCTATTCATTTTGTCCATGAATGTTGCAGGTGCATTCGTTAATCCGAAGGGGATGACTGTAACCTCGTAATGACCATACCTAATTCTGAAAGCAGTCTTAGGTATGTCTTCTTTTTGTACCTTCAATTAATGATATCTGGAACGTAAGTCGATCTTAGAAAAATATCTAGCTCCTTGAAGTTGATCGAAAAGATCATCAATCCTAAGTAATGGTATCGATTCTTAATTGTAACCTTATTCCATTCTCTATAATTAATACACATTCTCATCGAACCATCCTTTTTCTTAACAAACAACACTGGTATTCCCCAAGGGGATGAACTATGATGTATGAAACCTTTACTTAATAATTCATCTAATTGATTTTTCAGTTTTAATATTTCTGTGAGTGCTAACCGATAAGGTGCCTTGGCTATTGGTATAGTTCCTGGAATTAGATTAATCCTAAATTCTATCTCCCTATCTGGTGGTAATCCTGGTAACTCTTCTGAGAATACATCTGGGTATTCTGAAACTACAGGAATTTCCTTAAGTTCTTTACTCTTAGTACTAATGATTACTGAAATCATATATACTATTCCTTGCTTTCGTTCATAACTAGCAACTTTCATTACTGATATGAACTTCGTGACCTTACGTGGTTTATTTCCTGTAATCACAAATACTTCTCCGACGGGTGCCTGAATTTCTATAAAGTTCTTATCACAGAGAATTCGAGCATGGTTGGCTACTAACCAATCCATTCCTAACACAACATCAAATTCAACTAATTTCATAGGTAATAGGTTTGCAAAGAATTTATGACCTGAGAGTTCTATATTTTCCTTTTGTCGTTTCGACTGTAAAGATCTGCCTAAGTTTGGTTAATGGTAAGTTAAGAGCTTGACAGAATGAAGTATTTATAAAACTTTGGTTTGCACCAGAGTCAAATAATACTTTTGTCTAAACGTTGTAAACTAAGAACGTACCAGCTATCACATCTGGAATGAGCTCTGCTTCCTGAGCAGTCAGTTGGAAGGCTCTTACATTCCTTTTTGCTTCTTCTGCAGGTTTGGCTTTATTGTTAGATAGTTTGTTCAGTTTTGGACAATCTGGCCTAAGATGTCCAGCTTCTCCACAGTTGTAGCAGACTGAAAATCTCTTCCTCCTGCAGTCTTCTTCCTGATGCCCCGGAATTTTGCAAAAATTGCAATATCCTTTGCATCTTCCAAAATGCTTTCTTTTGCAAGAATTGCAAAATGGGCTAGTGGAAGATTGCCCATTCCCTCCTTTCTTGAAATTGTTATGGTTACCCGGACGGAATCCTTGGGTAATCTTTTGGCTACTTCCTTTCTTCTATTTTCTTCTCTTGTCCATACTAGTTCGTCAGTCAGAGTATTGGCTAAATCCATCGCATCATCAATCGTGCGAGGTTTCGTAGCCTTGACGATATTACGGATTTCAGCAATCAATCCCCAAATATAACGTGAAATAAGTACCGGCTCTGGCGAAGCCATGGTTGGTACTACTCGAGCATACTCGAAGAATGTCGAAGTATACTTTCGACAATCTACATCCACCATCTGGTGGGTTAAAAACTTATTTGTCATTTGTTCCTTTTCATATTCGGGACATAATTTTCTTTCTACAAAGCTCTTAAATTCTTCCCAGTTCATAGCATACACCATCCTTCTTCCTTTTGCTTGTAACACTGTATTCCACCATTCTAGCGCCCCTTCTTTGAAAAGGTTTGACGCGTACATGACCTTATTAAACCTGGAGCACATTTACTTATGGCAATTACTGCCTCGGTTTTCTCTAACCAACGCAGTGTCGCAGTTGCTCCTTCATTGCCTGCAAACTCAGATGGTTTACAAGCAAGAAATTCTTTGTAAGTGCAACCAGGCGTTGCAGTTTTCATTTTCTTAGGGAGCGGAGCTTGTCGTGGTTCATTATCATGATTAACATGATCATTGCCTCCGTTTACGCTATTACTGAAGTTATCTTCAGAAATACGTTTGCTAGGAACAATTTGTTGTGGTTCTATTGGATTTTTAACAGCAGCAACGATTGCTGGAATAGCGTTGGCTATCCCTTGAGCAATTATTGTTGGAATAGTGTTGGTTATCCCTTGAGCAACGATATTTTCTATATCCTGCCTAGTCATATATTGATCCCCCGGTTGTTGCTCAGAGTCATTAACTGGTTCATTATTTGCGTTTTTCATCTGATAATTAATATATATATATATATATAATTTATTAGTATCAAACAATTATACATAAAATCATCATACAAATTTCACAATATACATATAGCCAAAACTATCGATTTCTCGATTCCCATTTTTATATTTTATACTAGGCATCAATACATACTTTTACCTTACAAAGTTTTATTTGTAGTCATTCTACAGACTGATTTTTACTATTATTATTACACAACTACAGTTCCATAAATCCCCTATCCTTTGTTAGATGATATTCTAGTAACGACGTTCCCTCTCATCGTATTTCCAGGAGATCTGTCCCCCAATATCTTGGATCCTATTCCCAGCATTCATTATTTCTTTGCTAAAGTGGCGGAGTTCAGCCATATTCTCGTTATTCATTGGTGGATTTGGTAAAGGTTCTAGATTGAACTGAGGAAAAAGCTTATAGGGATTATTTTGTAACTGTATTTCATTAGTCAACCATTCGTCTATTCCGAAAGGTTGCGAGTGGATTGAAGGGTTTGGAATAGCTGATTCTAAGTTACTTGGTAGTTGTGTTTCAAGAGAGGGAATAAAAACATTTTCATTAACAGGCTTAATAATATTATAGCTTGCCAATATAAAATCTAGCTCTTCCTGAGATGGTAACCTTTCAATTTGCCTAGAACTTTCCTCAATTTCCATTTTCTTAGGCTTGGGTTTCTTGAGAGGTAAAGCGTTGAATTCTATAGGTTCTTCTATGTCTGGTATATACCTATTGAAATCTCTGGAAACCTCTATTCTTACCGGGTAGAGATTTAAATTCTGAAGGGCGTCAGACAAGTCACTCATGCTGTTTAGCAAAATACACATAATTACTAAGTTAAAATTTATAAAAAAAAACTTTGAAATATTATTTCATACTGGGTACTACCAAAACAACTGAAATTTAAAACACCCTAGGTTTTATTTGTAAATTTATTTATTTACTGAATAAGACTTCTAGACTGTAGATAATAAAGGTGCTAAGCTTGGGTCAAATTATTTAAAAATTTGCATTAATTGCTACATTGGCTAGCATATAAAGATCTGTCCATACTGTACACAATTAGTCAGATAATAAACAAATAATCACAAAATAGCAATTAATAAAAATTAAGTATTTTCTAAATACTTAATTGGCTTAAATCGGTGGCTCGATCAATGGCTCTGATACCACCTTTTTCTGTCACGGCCCCTGACCCGGTTTGACCCGTTTCAGGAGCCGCGGGACAGAAATCCTGCGATATTTAATTTAGACGACAGCGGAAGTCTTTTAAAACAGGATCTTTCAATATTTAAAAGAGTAAATTTCAAAGTTCGTCCTTTATGTATGTCTAATATATCAAAGTATGTCCTTTATCTTTAATAACCTCAGAAAACATCCTTAATGTTTGAAAAACCAATCAGGTTATGTCCTTTACCCTAAACCTTGTTTGTTTTCCAAGTTAAATCAGGTCATGTGAGAAGCACATGAGGGAATATTGGTCTTTACCTTAATAAAAACCCTAAACTCCACCATCATCTTCTCCATCTTTCAATCACCTGCACATCAACATACCCCCTTCTTCTCTCTATCTAACAATCCTACCACCACCAATAAAAGAGTTTTCTGTACTGGTGGGTTGTGGTGGTGGTAGGATTGTTAGATAGAGAGAAGAAGGGGGTATGTTGATGTGCAGGTGATTGAAAGATGGAGAAGATGATGGTGGAGTTTAGGGTTTTTATTAAGGTAAAGACCAATTGTAACACCTCGAAAATTTACGTCCAATAATGTATTGACACGTGTCATAGACTTTGCATATGCAAAAACAAACTTTAGAGGGACTAAAGTTGACAAACGGTGAAAACTATGGAACGTAAGGGTCCAAAGTGTCAACAATGGATAAATAGACTCTATAATAACCCTACATAATGTTTATAACCTTAAACGGATGGATCATGGATCATACGAAGCGGAAATTGCACAAAAGTGAGGAATTACAAACTATAGGGGCTAAAAGTGTCAACATCTTGAATTTATACCTCTGAGTGAACTTTTGGCAGACCCGAAGCTTTGTAATGCTAAAATATACTCACTGAATATGTGGTAAAAATTTCATGAAGTTTCGTTATCGTATGAGAAAGTTATGGCCAAAACCGTACTTGAGGGGCTAAAAGCGTCAACGTCGAATTTCATGGCTTTTCGGGTGAGCGCAAAGTTATCCGAGGACATTACCATGTTGGTAAATGTCCCAAGGTTCTTAAAAACCAAGTTTGGGGGTTTACGAGTCAAAATAAATAGCCGAAACCTCGCGTGCAAAGACAGGGACCAAAGCTGCCATTTTTAATCAAAGTTTGGCAGCCCCAGGTGCAGAATTCGCGATCAGCTGCTGTTAAGTCCGAATTTCTGAGTGTTTGACAGCTAATATCACCTCCCTTATGCACCAATGGATGGACATGCAAGTATAGACACATGTAGACTCCTTACAACATCTGATTTCCTTTATAATTCAGATCAAAGCTCACATTTTGGGCACTTGAATTAGAGAAACAAGAACATAGCAACTATCAAAATTTCACAAGGCTTCTCCAGGGATAATCTGATCGACAAGGCAGCCTCCAAGTGTTTTCTAGGCTTCATTAGGACCTTCGTAAGCATTCATATCATTCTATAATTCGTTCTAGCTTTGATTATTAGCAAAAAGTCAATCCGTTGTTCATATAGTTTGACTTTTCGATTAAACAAGTTTGGCTCTGTCATTTCTCAAATTGAAACCACTTATAAGTTGGTATTTATGTGGGAAACAAACCCTCAAAAGGGAATTCTCTGATTCCCACTCTAAGCATGCTATTTGTCGAGTCAAAGATGTTCTTAAAAAGTCAACAGAAATCGTTTTTGCGAAATATAGCATAAATGGTAATGTAGATGACATGCAATCAGTTTGATCATCAAAAATAACTTATAATGAATATAAGAATGTGTTTTATCATAATCAACTCGACAATCTTTAGTATAAACTCGGATCGGAACCGAAAGTCTTATAAAACGACTTTTTCGTAGACTATCGATTCGGATCCGTGCACGCATGTTTGAGATCTGTATTAGAGTGTATTTTTGACCATTTTTATTTATGTATAACTTCCTGGAATTTTTACATCTTGAGTCTATGCTTAACCGATTCATATGCGTGTTTCCGATTATGCTTAAAAGTTGACTATTTTGCCCTTTTTGATATAAAACGTGATTTTTGGAAAAGTGAAAGAGTAGAAATCTTTATTATTAATTTATAAACTTGCACCGAAAATTTGAGATCAGTTGGTGGTCCAGATTTTGAGTTATGGCCGATAGCGTAAAACTATATCTTTATGTTAAATAAACGGCGCATTTAGCGTATAACCCATTTCAGGCCACTTTTCGATATAAAACTTTTTACCCACTGATGTTATATAATATTCTGGGATTTTTGAAGATTTTTATTTAATTTTTGGCTGATCGGATCATACGTCGCTAAGTCGATTCGGTTAATGCCGGTTTTGACCGTTTAAGCCATAAAATGAGTTTTATACATCCTTTTGACCCCAAACCTTTTTCTACTAACTTTATTTGTTAAATAAAGTATTTTAAGTATTCTGGAAATATAAAAATCTTAGCTTTCTTTTAAAAACCCGGAAACGGCTCTAAATCGCATTTTTTAGCGTTTTTAGCGCATAGTGAGCGTTATACTCATATTAAACATATAGGATTCATACCTACTGATGTATTTAGCATATTTTCATATAATAACAGTAAGTATAAGATTTTGAACTCAGATTTCCAGCTTTGACATTTTTAGCCCTTGTGAAATTACTAAAATACCCCTACGGTGCATAGTTTGATTTTAAATGATAAGTTTGGTATATGGGTCATACCCTACTGTTATAATATGCCAAATTAAGTATATGTACTGTATAAATCAGACCCGAAACCCAGATTTCCAATTTAACTCTTTTATAACATTTTAAATGACCAAAATGCCCTTCTAAGGCATAAATTGAGTTTAAAATTATTCGGGGCATAATAGAACATAACTTGCTGATATTATATCATATTTAAAGCATATTATCTCAGGGAACTTGCATATGACTCTTTTGGTTACCCGTAACGCCCTTTTTGCGTTCGGTTCGGTTTACGTAACTAGTTTGCGTAAATTGACCGAAACGGGTCAAACGTTATCATTTTTATCTCAAAATCCAGAATGTATTTAGTATACCCATATTATACAAGTATTCAAACTTGTCGGGTCTAAATCACATTCTATCCGGTCTTTCGCTTAATCGTGCGCTTGTACCGTATCGTCCTTAAAACTAACCGGTCTAAGCTAAAGCTTAAATAAAGACCCGTTAGGAATCTAATAGGTTATTATAAACCTCTGTTCCAGAATAGGAGAACCAGTAAAAGCTATCTGTACTTGCTTGGTGGTATACGGCTGAGATTGAATTTACATTTAGCTCTAGTAAATACATTTTGACTTATTTTCCCTATACGGGCTTGGGGTACGGTATATAGAATACCGCTTGATCGAGCGTTCAAATCTTGCACCCCTGGGTATGCAATTGGAATAGTTTGTCCGACTCGTTTAAACAGTCTTGTTTTACTTTAAGCATTTGGGGGGTTATTGACCGTGTCCCGGATATCCTTGGCATTATCTTACGAGATGGCCACGACCAGAGCACGGGGTGTAGGCGTACACCCGTCGTGTATAACTCTTTAATGTGGTGTGTCTACTAATCTTTAACCCGGACAGAAGATCCCGGGCTACCAAACGTACGAGTAGCATGTAATTCGTTCACAAGTTTATACTGCATAATTATCCCAAGTTATAAAAATGTTTTATGCCATGTGCATTTAAATAAATTTTCAATCATTTTCAAAATGAGTCAGTTAACTTGTATTTACCAGTGTAAACTGACGTATTTTCCCAAAAGGTTAAGTGCAGGTACTACACGTACTAGGCTGGCTGTCTCCTAGAGCGTCCACAATAGTCTCGCAAGCTCGGACGACAATAACTGTTGAACAATTATCTTATTTTATTTGATCCGCCTGTGGATCCGTTTCAACTACATATGATATTTATTATTACATTTTATTTAAAGATGAAATGAATCTATTCTGCTTCCGCTGTGCATTATTATATTGTGTTGTTTGTCTATGATGACGCCAACCACGTCACCTTACCCCACACCGGGCCCACCGGTGACACGTGGAGATCGGGGTGTGACACCAATATACCCTCATGTGCTTCTCACATGACCTGATTTAACTGGGAAAACAAACAAGGTTTAGGGTAAAGGACATAACCTGATTGGTTTTTCAAACATTAAGGATGTTTTCTGAGGTTATTAAAGATAAAGGACATACTTTGATATATTAGACATACATAAAGGACGAACTTTGAAATTTACTCTATTTAAAACTACTCGTTTACATAATTTAGAGATAAAACCCCGGTAATTTATAATCATTTGATTTCACTGGGAATCCTTTATTTTACAAAACATGTTTCTTTATTTTTTCCTGAGCCACTTTCTTAAGCTTGTAGTGCTTCACGACAGTTTTCCTGGATCATAACAGATCACCTGAAACATGTTTGAAAAAGGTTTTGTCAGCGGGAAATACTGAGTGAGTTCATTCAGGTTTTATAAAATGACCCTTAGTTATAAATTACAGCATAAGAGCGATTACAATGGCATTTATCTTATTTTTATCTGGCGCCGTGTCACCTTCTGGTGACGATGGTCATGCCACTATTGGGTCCTTTCACCCAAGTAGTGACGATTATCACTGTTAGGGCTTATTAGCCTAACCTGTGTTAGGGCTTATTTGCCTAACCCGTGAGAAAATTAGTAATGTGCACAATACCCAACTAGCCAGTGATTCAAGATATCCATGACTTAGTCCCTGTAATTTATAACTTTTGAAAATAATTTGGAGTATTGTAAAACAGTTAATAAAAAGAGAATGACTCACAAACTGTGAGAAAAGAGAATGGACCCACTTTGCAGTTTTAACGAGCAGTGTATAAGCCTACTGATTTAGCCTTGGTTAACCCTGATTTAAATAATAATGCACACAACTGGGTTAGTAACTAATACAGCAGTTACGACAATTCACGAGATTAAACCCTCACAACGATTAACAAAGTGCAATACTTAACAATTCAGCGGATTCACAACGAATGACAGAGTATAGTCCGAGTTCGGACAGCACTCCAACATTCAAGTCGAAATCACGATGAATAACAAAGTATAAACTCAATTTGAGCAGCACTCAAACAATCGTTGGATAGTTACAATCGATCGGACGTTGAATCGTAATAGCGATCGAGTTATTGCCCTGATTGCGGGTCGATTAGTGATCCGTGTGTGTTAATTGTGGTAAATAGAGCTTATCTCAGTGTATAACGACTTTGTTCGTCGTTTCAGAGCCAGAAATCAAGTGCCAATGTCTGCTATTTATACACGAAATTTGGACATGCTTACGGACCGTAAGACTATTCCCTTACGGTCCGTAAGGGACACCTATTTACTATAGGGTAGCCACATTTGCGCCTAGCCTAGTTGAGTTGATAAAATTGAAAATTTAAATTTTGATAACGAGATTTGAAGATAATCGTAACTAGGGTTTACCCCCCTGAGTTTTAGGGGCCCTGATCCTGATTCCGATTGTTCTGAAAATTTTAGGGTTTGTACAGAATCACTTGGGTGTCTTAATTAGGGTTTTCTTAATAGATAATTATCATACTAAGTATTAATTTTAGTGAGAGTTGTTACACTTGATCACTCATATTGTAAACTAGAAATTGTCAAATATTACAAAATAATAATATACATATTTACACAGAATCACGTAAGTTATTTCCTAACACAATTGGTTAAAATTTAGGTATTAGGAGAACACCTAAATGGCTTAAACCAGTAGCTTTGTCTCTGATACCACCTTCTGTCGCAGCCCCCGACCCCTACCCCGAGAGCGGGCGCCGCGGGACAGTCAACGGGTGGTATCGGTGTTTATTAATTTGGCATCGGAAATGAGACATCAGGATCATAGTTAGGAAATAATTTTAGAGTTTCAAAGCACCAACTTTTATAATAAATAAATGGGATTAAAACCCATGTTTCATTCATAATACATTTTTAGGGATAAAACCTAGTTGCTGAAAACATAAACTTTTATTTAGGTAACTTTTATAGCCACTTCTTTAAGTCTTCCGTGCTCCATAGCTGGCTTCTTATAGCTTCAAATGAAGTTACCTGAAACGCGTTTTAAAAAGATTTTATCAGCAAGAAATACTAGCGAGTGCATTCCAGTTTAATCAAAACAAGCTTTTATAACTTTACAGTATTGAGAGCGATTACAATGTTTCTATCTACCAATGTCACACCCCAACCGATGGCGGAATCATCGGGGCATGGAACTGAGCGAAACAGATTGTCAAGAAGTTTCCACAACAACTATCATTACTATTTAGTTTAAATAATATGTCCCATACCGTATCCCAAATAATAAAACAAATTATTACAGATAAGCATCTAGTCAAATATTCTGTTCCGACAACTCAGATTTAAATAAATATATAATTATAGTTCAAATGCTTCTAGAGACTCGATCTGCAAGATCTACCGACAACTATGCTCTAGACGCTTATTCCTAGCTCTCCTTCCTAGCAGATAAGCATCCAAATTGCCTGTCACATACATTAAAATAAAGTCAATACATAATGTAAAGGTGAGCATACAAGTTTGATAATAGCATATAGAGTTCGAAATATTTTACGCACAACCAGCACGGACACAGAGGAAAACGAAGCATGTTAATTATCGACATGGATCTATCGATACCAGTGACTGCGGGTTGACTGTCCGAGACAGTTCGCAATACATGATTACCACAGTAATCCATGCAAGTAATTGTCCTTAACAACCCCCGTGTGAACGGGTGCTGAGTCCAAACTATAGTACTACGCCGTTAAGGCAGGTAGACAACGTTCCACGTGTAAACATAACAACAAGCATTCATTTAGTCACGTAATACATGCGAATCGGTTAGCGTTCAAATAATTGAGTAGTGTGTTCGATTGTGATTTAGATAAGTAACGTATGTAACACCCAAAAGTGCTAAAGAAAAAAGGGTTCGAGTATACTCACAGCAATTGATTGATTGATGGATTGAAGGGAGCGCTTGAGAGTAGGGTTAGCCTGAATAGTTCGATAGCATAATAATGAGTAATGCGTTAAATGGAAACGAGTGCTGATGGGTCGAACAGTCTGGTCGATCGAACTACAGGTTCGATCGAACGGGTTGTTCGTTCGGTTAGATAATCCGTTCGGACAGCCTATTCGATCGGCCGGTAGGCTCGATCGGTTGGACTGTTCGAGTGGATTGTTTCTTCCTTTGAGTAGGATGTGTTTGTGTATGATGACTTGTCCTTTCGAAGTTTTCGTTGTAGCATTTGAGAACACTGAAGTGTCCTTACCTTTCAGGTCGTTCGATCGAACAGCCTGTCCGATCGGCCGGCTTAACCGATCGATTAGGTACTTCAGAATGGGTTCTCAATGGGATGTCACCTGTTCGGATGGCATGTTCGGTCGGGTGGCACTTCAATACTTCGAACGAGTTGAAAATCGATTAAAGGTTGAAGCATAGTATCTCATGATCCGAAGAGTAATGTTGACAAACAGTCGTTCGATCGAACATTACTTCGTGCAATACCATACTTCATAAAATTGTCAAAGTGTGGGGCCATATGCTAGTCGATCGGCTGGCCTGTTCGATCGGTCAGCATCCTGACCTGGTCGGCTTGTTCGTCTAACACTTGGCTTTTCTGATTGTTTGACGTTATATCGAGGTATTTTGACAACGAGCTGAACCATGGAACCTTCGTTCTTACTTGTTTCCCCTGCTCGGACAGGAATCACCCAAATCCGGCCGGTGAACGGTTCAGAACGGTAGTTCAACGTTTAACCCAAAATCGGTGAACCTCGTAGATAGAATCCGAATCTTGAACCACACAACCATTAGAATGTTTGGTGAGTTGGCTCAAGCTCCGTTTCTATCGGTTTGAAGGCATTGAGTGTAAAAGAGTTGAAAGAAAGTTGGAAATCCTTCTTTCAATCCTTCACACCATGTAAATGTTCAGATCTGTGATAGATCTTAGTTTGTTTATGTGGAAATCGGCTAGATCCAAGTGATTCTTGGTGGAATGAGGCTAAAACATGATGTTCTTGAAGAACACCATGATGACATCATCCTAGAATGCTTAGATCTTGATGATTTCACGGTTAGAAATCAAGATTTGAAAGATAGAAAGGTGTAGGAGTGTGTATTGATCAAGAAAGTACAAGATTTAGGATAAAAACTTACCGAAATCGGAAGAAATCTGAGAAAAGAGGAGGAGCACGAGCTGGTCGGTCAGAGGGTTTCCAAAAGTGGAAAGAATGACAATGACAGGCCTATTTATAGGCTTCCAAAAGGGGAAAGTGTTGACCGATTGGCCAGGCATCCCGATCGGACAGCCTGCTCGATCGGACAGTCCGTCCGATCGGCTGGGCTGTTCGATCGGCTGACAGCCTGATCGATCAACAGCCTGGTTCAAACGTTCGGTGCGACGGTTTCTGATATTTCGATTTCGATTGGAGATGATACGAATACGATAGAGTTTCCCATTCAAATTACTTTTATCCCAACCACTATATCTACATACAAGCATCTATATTACACACTACCCTTACGCTAACATTCATCATAATTCGATTTCGATTGAGTTCGATTGAGTTTCGAGTTTCAATTCGATTGATTCGATTGATCATCACACAAAACATAAAGTAACACGCACAGGTAACACATAAGACACACACGCACGCACGTAATATATCACCAAATTTGCATAGTTCGAGTTTCGAGTTCGATTGATGATTCGATTAGCTTGATTGTTGATTGATTAACTTTATCGCATTGTTACTTCCTACTATTCACAGTCGTAAATTGTTTCACGTCGATTAAACATTCGATTACTTCGATTCCTTCTTGATTAACAACACTTACTCCACATAATACAGATAAAACATAAAGTAGACTAATTACAGTCAAAGAAGTCAAAGTTGACTTAGACTTTAACTTTGACTTTGACATTTGAAAACACGGGGTATTACAACCAATATACTCATTCAGTATTTGTCATGTTGGCAGTTCCATGGCCGTGGTCATATTATTGTTGGCTAACTCGTTGTCCAATAGTAACGCTTTACTAGTAGTGTATACAAAACCCCACATACCGGCAGCAATTGTAGAATACAAAGACTCAATCACTGTAAGCATAACTGAAAATAATTGAGGTTTTGGTAAAATAGTTTAGTAGAAAAAGAGAATGACTCACTTTGTAGACTTAAGTAATTCTACAGCTTCCGGTTGGTGTTCCTAATTATTTTCTATTAAAACAGAAAATGCACACGTGTTAGTAAGATAACCCAAGTCACTTAGCCATACAACACGAGACAGAACTCCAACGAACTTAGTCAGGCAGAGCCTCGACATGCGTTACGGAGTCCTAGATCAATCAGGTAGGGTAACAAATTAGTGATCGAGGGTTAAAATACTTACAATGAGGCAGGGCTTCGTGTTTTAGGGGTAACGAATTAGTGATCGGGGGTTAAAATACTTACAACGAGGCAGGGCTTCGTGTTTTAGGGGTATAATTCCGAGCTACTTTTAACTATTATAAGAACTAAGAGAGAAAAGAAAATTGAACGACTGAAACTGAGGCTGAAAGCCTCAATTTTTAGGCTGAAAATCGAAGGCCCTCACGCGCCGCGACCCGCCTCTCCGGTTCTCTCGTGCCCCGCGAGGCAGACCTAGCTATGGCTAGGTGGTTAGTCACTAGTTCTAGCCTTGCCGTGTGTCATGCCACGTGGCACGTTGGGTGTCCGCCAAGTAATCGCGATCGCGCCTCGTGAACCATAGGGGGATCCCTGTCGCGGCCCGTGAGTCACCCAAAGACATTGTTTTATTTGATTTTTATAAAAGTTAAGGTTATACGGGTCAAATTTAGCGTATACAGGGTATAATCCGGCGTTTTTTGAGGGTTGTTATAGCTTCCTTGAAACAACAACTTCACTTATACTACGCATTATGTCTTTTACCGATTCTAGCCCATGATTCGTCAATACCCCAATCCACTAAAAAACTTGTCTCCAAATTTCTTTAGCTCTTTAACACCGAACAAGTAACATTAGAGGTGTACAAATCGGTTTTTTTTCAAAAACCGGTTTCGGTTTTTTCACCCAAAATAAAAACCGGTTTTTATAACCAGTTCCGGTTACTAACCGGTTTTTGAGGTCCAAAACAATAACCGGTTTTTTAATAACCGGTTCGGTTAATAACCGGTTTTTGAAGTCAAGAATAGTAACCGGTATAAAAACCGGCGGTTAAAAAAAACCAGTTTAAAAAAAACCGGTTATAAAAAAACCGGTTAAAAAAAACGGTTTCGGTTTCGATTCTAAAACCAGTTTTTTTGTACACCTCTAAGGTGATGTTTGTTTTTTCTGCAGGAAAAGGTCTGCAGTATGCGGACCACATCTGCAGACATCTGCAGAAGAAGAGGTGGACCAAATGTCTGCAGTCTGCAAGGAGAAGAGGGTTTGTTTTTCTTTCTATACAAAAGCTCTTCTCACACATAACACACACACAAGCCCACCCACCACGAATCTCTCTCTAATATCTCTGCCTTATCTCTCTCTCTACTCTCTCTCTACAATCTGCCACCACCACCGCCCATAGCACCACCACCACCGCACCACCTCCGCCATGGCACCACCGCCATCATCTACCGCCAAGAACAACCATAACCACCCACCCCGTCTGCCTTCATCTACCACCACAACCACCGCCTTCGTCGCAACCACCACCGTCTGCCTTCATCTACCACCGCCATCATCGTCGTTCCACCACCGCCTTCGTCGCAACCACAACCACCGCCTTCGGTTTTGGGGGTTTTTGTTCGATTTTGGGGGGTTTTGTTCGATGGTCTCTGACGACGATGGTCTGCCGCTCCTTCTCTCTCTCTACGGTATCTCTCTCTCTTCTTTCTCTCTCTCTCTCTACGGTCTCTCTCTCCGGTCTTTCCCTCTCTCTCTACGGCCTCTCTCTCCGATGATATGGTGGTGGTGATGTATCAGGTGGCGGTGGTGGCGGAGATGTGGTGGTGGAGGTGGAGGTGGTGGCGGGGATGTGGGGGTGGAGGTGGGGAAGAAGGTCTGTGCGGTGAAGAGGTAGAGGTTTGTGTGGCACAGACTTGGGACAATGTCTGCCTGGTGAAGAGGTCTCGCAGACCTTTTTTAATGAAAGGTCTGCGAGAAAACAAACAAGCTGCAACATCCGAACGTCTGCGCGCGTCTGCGCGGCGCAGACATAAGTGGCCAGAAGTGCTTCTGGCCAAAAAACAAACAGAACCTAAGTAACATGTATATACCATTCCAAAGATAAAATACCAGTATCTATAGAAACCTAATAAGAGTTCGAGTCGAAATCTCGAACTCTTAGGCTAGGGGGGCATGGATTGGAACATTATTTTCGCATAGGAATGGTACACCATCCCCTTCCTTGATTGATCCCCTTCCTTGATTGATGATGGTTCTCATGGATTAAACCACGATTACCACGACTCTCCCATTTGATAATTTTAAGACAAAAATAAATTAAAAAAAATAAAGGGGATAATGGTTTGGGTAATGACCATCCTCCTAGGGTGGTGGTTTTGAATGGTGGATTAAAAATGGATGAGATGAGCCTATGTAAAGGGTTATGGTGGCCATAAGAGTTATGAACACACCCTATAGCCTTAGATTTAAACTTGCACTTAATTATTGTATGTTTGGAGTTGGCATTTGCATTTGCATGCAGATTCGAGCTCAAATTATCAAATAAAAATTTGAAAACGAATTATTAATTTTCATATATGTATATAAATATTGGGGTAATCGTTAAAGAAAAATTAAAAAGAAATCATGAAACCCTTTAGATACACATATCAGTAATAATCTAATTATATGGATAAAAGAGGACATTACTGTATTACAAATAACATTACAATATATAGAATCAAGGAAGAAGCTCCTTAATTACTTATTCACTTCATATTACTACATCATTTATATATTAAGGGCAGAATATAACGTCATAGTTGGTTCCACCGGGGCACGTAAATGTGCTACTTGGATCATCCTTAGGATAACTATATGCATCAGGACATCTGGTCTTGAAAAACCTTGATAAATCAGTTGGTCCACAGTTTCCAGAGTTGCAACAATACTGATCAGTTCTGTACACGGTGCAAGGGTTATTGCACCCATCGGGAGCCCGTAACTCAGCAGGGCACTGGCCATTGATATCTGCGGTACATGAGATACCACGGGTGCACCCATTAGAGTTGGGTCTAAACACCATCGGCACATTGAATCCATCCACAAGAGAAATGTCAAAGAAATCAAGATTGTTGTACTGATTCAGAGCGTACTCGGCTAATGTGTTGGGTGGTGTACCATAGCCTTGGCATTGGAGGAGTCCATTGCAATCACCGGTCTGACACCTGCCACGCCCTGAGCCATCAAAGTTGCAACCGGTTCGGGGCCATATACGGGCTCCTGCTGTGCCGGCTGCAACGGTTAAAGACCAGGTTTGGCCCGAGTTAAGTTGTCGGCCGCCACCAGGCACCGCACCGGCCCAAATGGTGCGTCGACAATTGTTTCGGATATTGAAAACGGCTGCATTGGTGGAGTGAAGAAGAAGAAGAGCCAAGAGAAGGAAAGTGGAAAGGGTGAAGGTGGAATGGGTGAAGGTACTCATTGTGGTTTTGGGTGAATGCAAAGTGAGACTAAACATGGTTTATATAGGCCAATATGGTATTAAGTTTTCTAAAAGATATACATTGAAATTTCAAAAGTCTTCATTGGACTTGATATGGATGTGTAGAATTTTTATGTGGTATACTCTAGCTAGGGGTGTGTAAAATATACTACTAACCCAAACGAAATCTTTTTCGGTTATTCATTTTGGTTCCTAACCGTATTTGAATAATTTATTCGGTTATCAGTTTCACAAATCTTGCTTATTCGGATGAACGAAACAAATTCAGTCAAATAAACCGAAGATAATTGCTGTAATCAGATAACCAAATCAAATAAACCAAACAAATCTGTTGAATTCGGTTCAGTTAGACACATTTTTCATTAGGATTGATTCGGTTTAACAACATAACTGTTAAAACTTGTTAAATGGTAGTTCTATTGTTTGATCGAAGAGTCAGTTTTGGTTTTAGTTTTTGAAGTTTTGTAATGTTTCTTAGAGAATTTTTTTTTTTTTTATATTCTAGTTGTACCAGATTGAAGGACCACGATTGTTACAAGTTATAAACAAAAGATATTACATTGCTTTACCAAAACTTAACATAATGAATTTTACAGATTATCAATTCCAAATGATCAAATTTGTTAAAAACATGTACATAAATTTTAAAATAAACATGTATCATATGGGTAGGGATATGGTAAAAAGTGTCTAAAATGTGAGAAGGGTAAGAAGTGTTTTAAACCATTGGATATTTGTTCGAATGGTTGAGATCAATAGGGTATAAAAATGTAAATTGTGTTTTAATTAGGCTAGCTTACCTGCGATATTGATGTCCACAGCAGCTGCTCATCAACAGGGGGGCAGGGGTTTATCTTTAATAGGCTAGGGTTTGCTATTCAGAAAGGGGTAGCGGCGCAGCTTGTTGCTCGTTTACCTGCGATATTGATGTAACTCGGCCAGTTTTTATTAAACTAGTAAATAAAAAAAAAAGTCATCCAAAGACAAAAAAAAAAAAAAAAAAAAAAAAAATTAGAAGGACCTTATGTAAAATTGAAGGGCAATAGTGACTTTTCCAACGTTTTAAATATGGTAACCGTTTCAAAACCCCCCATCAATCTCCTAAAAATCAGCGAATTTATGGTAACAGTTTCAAAACCCCCATCAATCTCCTAAAAATCAGCGACTTTCTCGAACAGAATAAATTCTTCGATTTCCTTCACAACAACTTTTATAACACTATAAGAACAATATATTACATGATAAAACACTATAGGAAGATATAACACTATCTGTTTACTGTAAGACACTATACATAAATAAAACACTGTTGATGGGGATAAAACACTATGAAAAGGAACAATATATTACATGATAAAACACTATAGGAAGATATAACACTATCTGTTTACTGTAAGACACTATACAGAATAAAATACTATTTATAGGGATAAAAACTATGAAAGGAACAGTATATTACATGATAAAACACTATAGAAAGATATAACACTATCTGTTTACTGTAAGACACTATATAGAATAAAACACTATTGATGAGGATAAACACTATGAAAAGGAGATTAAAGATGGCATGTACATAATATAACACTATTAACTGGGGAATATAACACTAAAACAAGAACTTACCGTAAACAATTAAATGTATAGAACAATTCGAATTCGCCTGATATATCTCATCGCCAGTTTTTGGCAGTTATCTTTGGAAATCAATTAACCGATAATAATAGAAAATTACTAATACACCCTTTTGAATTAATTAAGATAAATGACACTTGTCATTCCCAAATTATTTCTTACACTTCTCATAAAAGTTTCACTTTATACAGAATCTATACACATGCATACCTTTTGAAATAAACATGTACATAAGTTTAAACAATATGAAAAAAAAAAAATGCAAACTTAATTCAATTTACTAAACTAAAAGTTAACACTGTGTAAATGTCAGATGCTAGTTATAACATTATAGAAAACGTTGATCCTTCTGTCGTTACTCGCCACTATTCACTAACCTCTTTTGGTCCCTCTTAATATCTTAGCTAGCGACAACTGAAACACGAAATTCCAATGTGAAATTTCTACGAAACACACTTGCCAAGTTGCCAGAGATTTTCTCGTCGCATTAAGTTTGTGTGGTCTCGTTCTTCTTCACCACATGTGTGAATATATTTAATATCTTTTTTTTTTTGTTAAAAAATTGTTTTATTCCAATCAACATGGCAAATTATATAAGGATATCAGGTAGACGGGCAACAAACTGCGTCGTCATCCCCTTCTGAATAGAAAACCCTAATCTCCTACAAACAAAGCATCGCCCATGAGGGGTCAAAAAGTTGTTGTGGACCACACGCTGAACTCTAGCCAAGAATTGAACCAATTCCGGCGCCAAGGAGCCGAACGTGTCAAACGCCAGGGGGACAAAGGCATGCTGATTATCCTCACAAGCTTTCGCGTGCTTTTCTATCTTCTTTGACCCGGCTAGGAGGGATACACCTGTGAGATCGACACAGGCATGTTTCCCGCCCTCCCAAGCAAAAACTAGCACGTCAGCCGGGCGTAGGTGGACATCCCTTCCGCCGGGTCTGTAAGAAAATTAACCGGTGTCTCTTTCTTTGCCGAGATCACTGCTCGTCTGAGAATATCCATTAACGCGTCTCGAACAAAGTCCTGGCGATACTTAAACCCCGACAACTCTCTATAGTGTAACACATGCTCCCCGTATTTATCCAGGCATGCTTTACGGCAGACTGGGCAAGTTTCATCATTCGGGAACATGGGGCATAAACCATATCACTAGATATCGGTAAAATGCATATATTTTTTTTAAAGGTAAACTTCATTAACAAAAAAGCCGACCCAAACCGGGCCGACCAAGCACAACTACAAAACAGATTACATATTTACAAACGAACACCACTCTCCCCAATTTATCCCTTTATGTTTCGATCTATTTGAGAACTATAGATAATCCATAGCCTTGACATCGCTTAAAATACTATCTATCTTAATCGGTTTATTAGAGAATTTCAAATTGTTTCTAGCACGCCACAAGCTCCAGCAAACTATCATGACAATTCCATGGACCGCTTCCTTCTTTTTCTCTGAGGCCCTAAGCTCCTTATGAATACCAAGAAGATCCTTAAGCGAAAAAGCAAAGATGTTAGGAATCTTACACCACAAGTTGATCTCGTTCCAGACAATCGAAGCAACATGGCAGGCAATGAAGAGATGCTCTGAAGTTTCTTCGACCGAGTTGCACATCGGGCAAAGAGAATCTCCAATCTGAACGTCCCTTTTCTTTAAGGATTCACTGGTAGGAATTCTGTCCATTTCCATTCTCCAACCGTTGATGTTACATTTGGCGGGGATCCATTTACACCAATCCATGATAAATCTATTATCGATCATGTATTCCGCATTCAGCAGCCGTTTCACTGCCTTAACAGAAAAGGCTCCCGCTGAATCGGAAACCCATTCCCAGCGATCATTGATATCCGAGACCTGGACACTTTCCAGAGTTGAAACGAGTTGCTGAAAGCTGGAAATCAGTTTCGAGAAGCCAGCGCAAAGTTCCAGCTCCAAAACAGAACCGATTCGTTACCTTGTCTTCTAATTCGATCCGCCACGACGCATTTTTTGTCCGGTTCCAACCTGCTCGGGGAATTTCTGTTTAAGAGGTTCATTAATTATCCAAGGATCTAGCCAAAATGATATCTACTTTCCATTTCCGACAACGCCTTTTAAATAGTTCCGAAGAGGGAGCCCTCCAGCCTTGGTATTGATGAACACCTTGGAGATGTTGTTTCAAACCCCATTTAAAGATTTCTTAAAAGGGATACACTCCCATCCCACCCTACTAAATGCAATGCATCGATAACTCTCTTCCAAAGGTTGTTCTTTTCCGTTTTATAGCGTCATCCCCATTTCGTTTAAAACCGACGTATTAACCTCTTTTCATTTATTCAAGCCAAGTCCGTCTTCTTTCTTGTGACACGAAACCCGTTCCCAAGCCACCCAATGCATTTTCTTTTCCTCAATGAAGCCTCCCCACAAAATTTTTTTGATCAAAGCTTCCAAATCCGAAATCACCTTCTTAGGAGCTTTATAGAGCGAGAAGTAATAAGATGGTAAAATGCATATATGCATTCATTTTATTTACATACACAAACCTGCTTTGTATTATATACATTCTCTTATCTAATATCGTGTAATATTTAATTTCAAAAGTTAAAAGCATTGATAAATAACAATCATGTAACAACTAATATTTATTAATACTGGTGGTTAATAATTGGCTTAATAAATTTACTAGTGAGAATACTCGCGCGTTGTCGTGGATACGTATGTTCATACAAGTTCATCTCCACCATGACTCGGGATGAGCATTTGGTATCAAATCCCGATCCCGTACCGATCTCGATCCCGAAAATACCGTACCGAATTTTTTCGGTACCGGAAACGGTATCAACCTTTTGGCATTTACGGTATCGGTATTTTCGGGATCGGTACCGGTTCGATACGGTAACGGTAAAATACCGAATTTTACCTTGAAATACCGTTACCGTACCGATACCGTACCGACATATTTCGGTATCAGTATCGGTACCCAGTGTTGGTGAAATTCGAGATCGGGACAGGATCGGGATTTGGTCATCCCTAATGTCCATGACCATATATGCTTGTTAATAGTTTATCCGATAAGGGTAAGGTTCAGCTACAAAGTCCATTTTTCCTACAAAGTGTACAAAGTCATAAAACACCACAATTTCAACTATAAAACACACTCAAAACCCACAAATAACAGAGTGAAGATCACTAAAACACAATATCCAAACCCTAAGAGTCCATAGAAACTTCAAACACACCATTGTAGAACTATGAATATAAAACACAACATGATAATCAACATAAAACACATTAATGTTAGTTATTTGAAAATCAAAGACTTGTCATCCAAAACACAACACAAAACCCACAAATATGGCGCTTTAGTAATCTTCACTTTGTTATTTGTAGGTTTTGAGTGTGTTTAATGGCTGAAATTGTGGTGTTTTATGACTTTGTACACTTTGTAGGAAAAATGAACTTTGTAGCCAACTCCCACCCTATCCAATAATATAACTTCTATTTGTATTACTAAGCAATTAGTTACATTTGTTACAAGAAAATATATAGAATAGTTGAAAATTCGTAAAGGATAAAATATTTTCATGAAAAAGGTAAGGAGAAAGAGAAAATTAGAAATAGACGGGCAACAAACTGCGCCGTCATCCCCTTTTGAATAGAAAACCCTAATCTCCTACAAACAAAGTCTCGCCCATGAGGGGTCGAAAAGTTGTTGTGGACCACACGCTGAACTCTAGCCAAGAACTGAACCGCCTCCGACGCCAAGGAGCCGAACGTGTCAAACGCCAGGGGGACAAAGGCATGCTGATTATCCTCACAAGCTTTCGCGTGCTTTTCCATCTTCTTTGACCCGGCTAGGGGGATACACTTGTGAGATTGACACAAGCATGTTTCCCGCCCTCCCAACCAAAAACTAGCACGTCAGCCGGGCGTAAGGTGGACCTCCCTTCCGCCCGGTTTGTAAGAAAATTAACCGGTGTCTCTTTCTTTGCCGAGATCCCTGCTCGTCTGAGAATATCCATTAACGCGTCCGAACAAAGTCCTGGCGATACTTAAACCCCGGCAACTCTCTATAGTGTAACACATGCTCCTCGTATTTATCCAGGCATGCTTTACGGCAGACTGGGCAAGTTTCATCATTCGGGAACATGGAGCATAAACCATATCACTAGATATCCAGCTCCAAAACAAAACCGATTCGCTACCTTGTCTTCTAATTCGATCCGCCACGACGCATTTTTTGTCTGATTCCAACCTGAAGAGCTCAGGAATTTCTGTTTAAGAGGTTCATTAATTATCCAAAGATCTAGCCAAACTGATATCTCCTTTCCATTTCCGACAACGCCTTTTAAATAGCTCCGCAGAGGGAACCCTCCGGCCTTGGTATTGATGAACACCTTGGCTATGTTCCAAAGACCATTTAAAGATTTCTTAAAAGGGATACACTCCCATCCCACCCTACTAAAATGCAACACACCGATAACTTTCTTCCAAAGGTTGTCCTTTTCCGTTTTATGGCGTCATCCCCATTCGTTAAAAGCGACGTATTAACCTCTTTTAGTTTATTCAAGCCAAGTCCGCCTTCTTTCTTGTGACACGAAACCCGTTCCTAAGCCACCCAATGTATTTTCCTTTCCTCAAGGGAGCCTCCCCACAAAAAAAAAAAAAAAAAAAAAAAAAAAAAAATTGATCAAAGCTTCCAAATTCAAAATCACATTCTTAGGAGCTTTATATAGCGAGAAATAATAAATTGGTAAAATGCATATATTCATTCATTTTATTTACATACACAAACCTGCTTTGTATTAGATACATTCTCTTATCTAGTATCGTGTAATATTTAATTTCAAAAGTTAAAAGCATTGATAAATAACAATCATTTAACAGCTAATATTTATTAATACCGGTCGTTAATAATTGGCTTAATAAATTTATTAGTGAGAATACTCGCGCGTTGCCCTTGGTACTTATGTTCATACAGGTTCATCTCCAACACCATGATTAGGGATGAGCATTTGGTATCAAATCCCTATCCCGTCCCGTACCGTCGATCCCCACTTTTTGGCATTTACGGTATCAGTATTTTTAGTATCGGTACCGGTTCGGTACGATACCGGTAAAATACCGAATTTCACCTTGAAATACCGCTACCGTACCGATACCATACCGATACCGTACTGTACCGTACCGACATATTTCGGTATCGGTATCGATGCCCAGTTTGGCGAAATTTGGGATCGGGACAGGATCGAGATTTGTTCATCCCTAACCATGACCATATATGGTTGTTAATAGTTTATCCGATAATATAACTTCTAGTTGTATTACTAAGCAATTAGTTACATTTGTTACACGAAAAATATATAAAATAGTTGAAAATTCGTAAAGGATAAAATATTTTCATAAAAAACGTTAGGAGAAATAGAAAAGGGATAGGTGATAACCATGAGCAAAATCTGGGTAAATGCTTTGCTCTTCAAAATGCCCAAAGAAAATATGCATACATAACACACAGAGTTGATAGTTTTTGAGGTAATCCAAACAATGACAACTTCTCATCATAAACTCCCCAGATCTATATTGAAAATTTTGAATTAGGTATGATTACAAAACCCAAAAATCTTCATGTAATTAGTAAGAGAGACCATTAATCTATCATATCACAGTTTGTAGTTTGTTTATATTTATCTAGCAAAGGGTATGTTGTGCGTCATAAAGAGACATAAGTATGTACCTTAGACAAGAACGGTTCAAGAATGGTCACAACATTTACAAGTGAAGGCTCTAGCCCTATCTCTTCCTTTGCTTCCCTTGTTGCTGCGTCAACATCATGGAAGGCTTTGATGGTGTGCGGGGAGGACCTTCGCACAAGGCCCCCGATTTCGAGGGACATGCGATTTAAAAAAAAAATCCGATACGTATATGTTATTTTTTTTTAATAGTAAACACATACCACTTTCAATATAGGCCCATTTACAAATCATTTTTTATGGTTTAGAATTTAGCCCACTTGGAATTATGTTTATTAAGCCCAATACTGATTTGATCATTTTTAAATAATAACAAAACATAACAGATCATCCACGTCATCTTCCTCTGCTTTTCCTCCAGGCAATGAAACTTCACCTATATTTCAAGGCTTAAACACGCCATTTGTCAATCGCATTAGCTACAGAAAGAAAAAAAAAACACTATTTGAACATTAAGCCTAGTTTAATCCACTTCTCGCAAGATGTTAGATTTTACCCACAAATCATATACACTATGATTAGGGGTGTAAATGAGCCGAGCTACTCGACAGAAAAAGCTAAAAACGAGTCGAGCTTGATCCTGAGCGAGCCTAAAAATAAGGTTGATTAGTAAATGACCCAGGCTAGCTTCTCACTAAGCGAGCTCGAGCTGGCTCACGATCCTAAACGAGCCTATTATATATCTAATATATTAAAGATATATTTTTATAATTTTTATAAATAAATTTATTTAAAATAATAAATATAGATATTTAAAAGGAAATTAAAAATAATAAATGAACCAAGCTCGAAAAACTATATGCGAGCCGAGCTCGAGCTTTAGAAACAAAGCTTGAACCGAGCCGAGCGTGAGTGCGAGCTTTCATAAACTCAACCTTGTTTCCAACTAACTTGCATGTTGAGGGACTTGAGTTGAGGTTTCATTTAAGAAAGTTTGAGGCGCAAACACCTCCAAACCAACCAACCGAAGTCACTAAAACAACTTTCAAGTCACAGTTTTCAAAATCCGAAAAAACCGAACATTTAGGTTACGGTTTCGATTTTACCACAAAACCGAACCGTGCACATGCTCACTAAAGAGATTAAAACTGTTGTGGGCCTGATTTTGTGGACTTTAACTTTACCTTAGCGGTGGGTCTAGTTGTAAATAGGTGTTGGCATTAAGCCCATCAGGACAGGTTGAGCTGCTGCTGAACGTATGGGTTGCTACTAAATTGTGGATCAAGCCCGCTGAAGTAAGACCACATGTCATTTCATTATACTTATATCACTAGACACTAATCATGAAAAATTAATAAATTCTAGTGACAATAAAAATGTTATAACTATTTTTTTTAATGCTGGAAGGAACCAAAAAAACTAATTTCATGGAGACCGAACGATCAACTAGAAATCAGCTCGATGCGACTCCCTCCAGACCAGTATAGACTTGAGCGTATTTGACCCAACTATAACCCGTGTCCTCAATCTATTCCATCCAATTTCCTCCATTTCTCCCATGTTATATTAAAGCCTTTGGATCGATTTTTCATCCAATCAAAAACTTGTTCCTTTATCACCTCCACTGCTGGTATGTGCCCATTTCTTTTCCTTCAAATAGTCTTTTGTTCCTTGTGTTCCAAATATACCACGGAGTCACTGAGAAAATTGCATGCACTATTTTCCTTGAAACAACAATTTCACATGTACTACACGTTATGTCTTTACCGATTCTAGCCCATGATTCGTCGATACCCCAATCCACCAAAAAAAACTTATTTCCAAATTTCTTTAGCTCTTTGAAAACGAACAAGTAACATGTTTATACCATTCAAAAGATAAAATACCATGTATATATAGAAACCTAATAAGAGTTCAAGTCGAAATCTCGAACTCTTATATTTGAACTTGACCTTAATTATTGTATGTTTGGAGTTGGCATTTGCATTCAGATTCGAGCTCAAATTTACATAATATAAATTTATAACAAGTTGATGCATTGGGGTGTTGTACCGCATGTTTTGGGGGGTTTTTCAAAAAAAAAAAAAAAAAAAACTTGATATTTCACTTTTAACCCAAAACTACTTGATTTTGTAGTTTTAACCCAAAAGTTTTTAGTTTTTCCAATTTCACCTCACAACCTTTTTACTTTCAACTTTGATCCCCTATGTTTTTCATATTTTGCAAAATTTTTCGTTTTACGTTTAGATCTAAATTTTGCGACTTAACACGGCGCAATGTGTGTGTGGTTCAATGATTTTACGTTTTGTTATACACTTTGTTCTAAATTTTGCGAGTTAACATGGGACAACATACGTGTGTGGTTCAATGTGTTTACGTCGTCTATTTTTTCCCGTTTAATAAGTTCGTCACAACGCGCGAGCCCTAAATCGAGTTAGTTATTATTTTCTATGTTTTATATGTCGGTCTAATTTTTCCACGTTAAGACGCCGCAACTTCAATGTTGGTGGTCGTTGGCTATAGTGTGGCATTGGTGTTATTTGTCACGGGTTCACGCTCCCTGTCGCAAGGCCGGGAGCTTAATACGATAGGTTATTTATATGGATACAAGTCATATAACGTAGTAATTTTGATACCATTAATTGTATTGAGTTTGTGAATCTGATCAACAGCATGTCAATTTCGTTGGCCGCGGCGCAACGCGCACGGGTCAATCTTCTAGTTATCAAATAAAGATTTGAAAATGAATTATTAATTTTCATATATGTATATAAATATTGGGTTAATCGTTAAAGAAAAATTAAAAAGAAGTCATGAAACCCTTTTGATACACATAAAGGAGAATATTGAAGAAGAAAGGAAGATGGTGGTGGTGGGGCCGTGGTGAGGGAGGGTGAAGATGATGGAGTGGCGGGGGTGGTCGGTGGAATGGTGGTGGCGTAGATGAATGGTATTTAAGGAATATGGGTTTCAGGGAAGGTGGGGTTTTTATGGAATATGAGTGTTCATGGAAGATGAGTTTTAGATCTAGAAGATTGAGGATGACTAAACTGTCCTTTTCTTTACTTTTTAATTGTGTCACATGTTAGACCAGACGGTATGGGGGCTGGCTTAGGCCCGGCTTGGCCCGGCGCCGGTCCCCACACCGCCCCCTCGGTCCGGCCCGTCCCAAACGGCTCCCACTCACCGGTCTCGTCGTGCCTCCCTTCTCTCACATATATCTATACATACATACATATATATATATATATATATATATATATATATATATATATATATATATATATATATATATATATATATATATATATATATAAAGGGGCTCATCCCCCACCCCCTAGGTGTTAGAAGATCATAAACATAATTCGTATTTAAGTTATTTATTAAACTTAGGATATATATATATATATATATATATATATATATATATATATATATGTATGTGTATGACGATATATTCGAGTGGGTGTGACTGATGGTTGGTATCGGTTCAAATGGCGGTTATTCCCGCCAAATCTCAACCGTCTTCACAACCGTTCCTCTTCTTAAATGTATATATGTCTGTTGCCGGGAACATCACTCGGTACCAAGACAATTATTTCTGCAATTGTCCTTTCATATTCATCACACACCACTACTAATATATTATCAATTATCGTCGATATGGAACCAAGACATGATGATGTTGCCGCTGCAAATCCGTTTAAGTTTCAACAATATGGTATCAGAGCGCCAGATTATTCTGATCTTAGGGCATCTTCAACAACATTACCATGTCAACATTGTACAGACGAAAGCCGGGAACGGAAGTGGCTTATGAAGCGATGTTACTATTGTAACATACCTGGCCATCAAATTTCAAATTGTAAGAAGAAAGAAGACGATGAAGAATCACAACTAATACGTCTCGCAATAAACACTGGAACACAACAGCAATATGATGAAGATGAAGATCATGGAAACAGTCTGAAACAAGAGTATCTCGTGACCGGAACCGACGGAGGTTTTTGGTCGGAAATGCGGTATGTTAGCAAAACTCTAAAACATCATTTCTCTGGAAATCTCAACATGTTTAAGCGCATTAAGTGTATGAATGATGTAGAAATAAACACGGGTGAAAATCACTTTTATTTTATAAGGGGTATCAGTGTTGTAGAAATTGTTGCAGGGGTGGAGAAGATCCGTGTTCAAAGTGTATTTTATACACAAGACATGGATAGAAATGTGTTAAGTTATGATCAGTTAATAACATAAGGTTTTACGGTGAAGTTCACCGGAGATAAGTGCAAACTATTTCCAACCTTTAGTGTTCCCCTAAACAACAATATAAACATAAAATCTGGATTAACGAAAGAAGAGGAGATGGGTGTTATAGAAAAACAGAAGATGATGAACAAAGAATCAGAATTCATGGTTTTTAAAACAAATTACTTGAATAGTTACTTCGAAAAACTTGAAATATCATCCACTGAACCGGATTGGAATGTGATGATACTTCAAACAATGAAATTCAAGGAATTTTTGGATTGTAAAGCTTTACTCGACATGATGGACGATAATGAATATGTTGGAAAGTATAAGTTTATACTGCAATCGAAGTTTTGAAGAAATGGTGGAGTGGTTTATAACGAAGAAATTGGGGGTGACAACAAGGCCAATTCTGGCTTATGCCTCAAACAACTAAAGAATATGTCTGTTAGATCTGTATCTAATAATAGAACGAGAAGGAGGACATCGACACGTGACGGAAAATAATCTCTGGCCAATGATAGCCAAAGAAATGGGCTTCGAGTATAGTGACGGTGAATTAATGCGTCTGGTATACGCAATGTATTTAGATGTTCTTATCTATTATTACAAGTTTAAAACCATTCAGTCACATGTACATGACAAAGAAGTGACAGAAGAAAAGACAACGCTGGGAAGGAAAGTAGATCCGAGAAGCAGCCGGAATGAGGGAGACGATGCTGAGCAAGATGCAGGTCAAGATGAAAAGGATAAAGCCAATCAAGTGGTTGCTGAAGATACGTCGGAGCACTATGCACCGTTTACCAACAATGGATGGAATGAAAACAAGAGGATGCATGCAAGAAGAAAGTTCGATTTCAACAGAGCAAGAGCAGCAATGGATGATGCTAATGAGAGTGTTCTTAAATACTCCCGTAAACACGATTATGTTTAAGGGAGAGTGTTAGAAGATCATAAACATAATTCGTATTTAAGTTATGTATTAAACTTAGGATATATGTATATATATTTATATGTATGTGTATGACGATATATTCGAGTGGGTGTGGTTGGTATCAGTTCAAATGGCGGTTATTCCCGCCAAATCTCAACCGTCTTCACAACCGTTCCTCTTCTTAAATGTATATATGTCTGTTGCCGGGAACATCACTCGGTACCAAGACAATTATTTCTGCAATTGTCCTTTCATATTCATCACACACCACTACCAATATATTGTCAATTATCGTCGATATGGAACCAAGACATGATGATGTTGCCGCTGCAAATCCGTTTAAGGTTCAACACTAGGTCCATCCCCTTCAAGCCCCTTCTATGTGGCGGTGACGTGGCGGCCCATCCCCTTGGGGATGAGGCTCTCCATACCCACCAACCTTAGTATCTCATTCCTTCCTAACCTTCTCACCTTAACTATACTTCCTCTATTTGATCCTATTTTTTTATAAAATATATAGTTTATTCAGAAACCTTATAACTTATTTTGTCGTGTTAAATTTTTTACTTTTATCAGGATTGTTTTGTCCATATACATTTGAGAATCTGTTTGTGTAGAAGGTTAACGGCCCCCTTTATGTTCTTGAATTCTACTTTTCATTATTTATCTTTCCTCTCAAATTGGGTTAACACCACCCAGTAATTGCCCTAATTTTACTATGGGTTTATATATAGGATAGAGTTCTTCCGATAATAACAAACAGACAATGAAGTCAGTCCCATTTGTGTAATGCTTATCCTATAGTTTGGTTTCAATCTATTTCCTTATTTAGCAGACGGTCACTTGCTATAAAAGGAATATAACTTACGCATGCATGCATCTGTTAGTTTTTTTGATGACATGGAAATTATGATGTGGCAATTCTCTATTTTCTTTTAGTATTTATTTGATGAAGTTAAAAAAAAACGGAAGACCGGGTATCATGGGCAGTTAGAAGAACATGGGAAGTAAACCATGTAGTATGGAAGTGGGGTAGTGGACCCACCTAGTTATTCTCTGCGTATGAGGGTTTTATTTTGTTTTTTTCAAGTCATTCATGTTTTGTCATTCAGTAATATAAGTTTTTCTTTGCATGTAATCGTATTCAAGTTTGAGTTAGTAAAAAAACCCAGAAAATCGTCCCAATATTTTTTGTTCGTTTCCGTTTTTTCACATTCTGATATCCAACATTTGGTATCAGAGCGAGGTTTGTTCATTCCGTTTATGCCCAAAGTTATCCGATACGATCCAATGTCGACTTCCGGTACCGTTGCTAATGTCCCGAAGGAGAGTGGACTTATGTCCCTGCAGTGTCCTCTTCTCACAGCCCAGAATTACACCACGTGGTCCATCAAGATGGAGGCGATCTTGGACGCACAAGGTTTATGGGAAGTAGTAGAAGCAGCCGAAGGAGTGGTTGTGGATGAAAAGAAGAGTAAACTGGCCCGTGCGTTTCTGTTTCAGGCGATGCCAGAAGACTTGCTATTGCAGGTAGCAAAAAAGAAAACAGCAAGAGAAGTATGGGAGTCACTGAAGGTGAGATTTTTGGGTGCTGAACGGGTCCAGAAGGCTCGCGTACATAGCCTTGAAAGCGAATTTGAAGGACTTCGAATGAAGGACACGGAGACAATAGATGATTATGCTGGAAAGCTCTCAGGTATGGTGTCAAAATTTAGTAGCCTGGGTGCCACTTTAGAAGATAGTAAACTGGTTCGAAAATTGTTGAATACTGTTCCTGAAAGGTTCATTCAACTGGTGGCCTCTATTGAACAGTATTCAGATCTCGACAAAATGCCTTTTGAAGAAATCATAGGAAGGCTTAAAGCATATGAGGACCGGTTGAAGACACGACAACAAATGAATGCATCTACAGAAAGCCAACTGTTATTGTCAAAAGGAGATGGCAAACAAGATGGTAGGTGGAACGGAAGAGGAACCGCGTATAGAGGTAGAGGAAGAGCTTCCACTAATGATAGGGGAGGACGATCGGGTTCGAGAGGAAGAGGTAATGGACGTGGCCGGGGTGGTCGCGGACATGGTAACCACTACCACTCACGAGATGGAGGTAGTAGTAGTGGTGGTGGTACAAAGCCAAAAGATAAGAAAAATATTAAGTGCTTTAAATGTGAACAATTTGGTCATTATGCAAGTGAGTGTGATCAAGGAAAGAAAGAAGAGCCTGAAGCAAACTTGGTGCAGGGACAAGAAGAGGAACCAAGCTTGTTTTTAAGTGTACATGGTGAGGAAACAAGTAGCATGATTTTACTGAATGAAGAGAAAGTTTTCCCAGGTAAGTACACGGCTGATGAAGTTGCTTGTAGAGATACTTGGTATTTGGATAATGGGGCCAGTAATCATATGACAGGCCACATTCAAATGTTTGCCGAAATTGATAAAAAGGTGGTGGGCAGTGTTAAATTTGGAGATGGGTCCAAAGTTGAGATAAAAGGCAAAGGTTCAATAGTGTTCAACTGTAAGAATGGTGACCAATTCATTTTGTCCAATGTATACTACATCCCAGCACTGTGTAGTAATGTTGTGAGTCTTGGACAAATGACAGAAGAAGGGTATGAGATCGAAATGAAGCAGGATTATCTACGGATGCACGATGATAAAGGAAGGCTTGTTATGAAGGTACAAAGATCCACCAACCGACTGTACAAGATTGTACTCACCATTGGGAAACAAGTTTGCCTAGCCATGAAGTTGAATGAGGAGGCATGGGTTTGGCATGCACGTCTCGGCCATACCAACTTCAAAATGATGGAAGAAATGAATAAAAAAAGACTAGTAGAAGGCTTACCTTATTTAACTCATCCGTCCCAGATATGTGAAGGTTGTCTAGTAGCTAAACAGCCAAGGAAATCATTTCCCTCCCAGTCAACATGGCGAGCCACAAGGCCTCTAGCATTGATACACGCTGATATATGTGGCCACATCGATCCGGCTACAATCGGAGGTAAGCGATACTATCTTTTGTTTGTGGATGATTATACGAGATACATGTGGATATATCTCTTGAAGACAAAGGACGAAGCCTTTACAATGTTCAAAATATTCAAGGCACAAGTAGAGAGGCAATCTGGGTTGAAAATACAGGTACTCCGGACTGATCGAGGAGGGGAATTTACATCGAATCAGTTCAACGAGTTCTGTCAGCTGAAGGGTATAAAACGTCACTTAACGGCACCCTACACACCCCAGCAAAACGGTGTTGTAGAGCGCCGGAATAGAACGATTATGGAGATGACAAGGTCGTTGCTTAAGACCATGAAGGTTCCGGATCCCTACTGGGGGGAGGCGGTTCGACATTCGGTGTACATCCTGAATAGGGTTGGAACGAAGGCATTGAAAGATTCCACACCTTATGAGGCCTGGAGAGGAAAGAAGCCCAAACTACAGCATCTTCGAATTTTTGGCTGCATCGCATATGCAAAGAAGTTGGGTCCCAACATGCAGAAGCTTAGCGACAGGAGTGAGGTGCTGGTTCACCTGGGTTTAGAGGAAGGAACTAAAAGTTACAGACTTTATAATCCAAAGAGAAAAAAAGTGGTAGTAACTCGAGATGTGGAGTTTGAGGAGCAACTTGGATGGGATTGGAAGGTAAATCAAGAAAGCAACTTTAAAGAAGAAAATGCATGGGGGAATGCAGTGATTCACGGCAGATGTGGGCCCAACCTTGAACAAGAGACAAACCAAAATAATGTTGCACACTCTCCCATTCAACAAGGACAACCTAGTCCTTTGTCAAGTCACATGGGATCCTATGTAGGAGGCATTGATGGGTCACCATCAATCTCAACAACATCACATGGGGAGATAAATTCTGCAAACACCATGTCATCTCAAGACTCAACACATGCTCAAAGATCACTAAATTCTCTTTATAATAATACAACTCCCATGCAGGTTGACAACGATTGGTATGAAGAAAATTATGGAGCTGAAATATGTGAAAGTTTCTTGCTCATCGATGAAGAACCAATTACTTACAAGGATGCCGTAAAAGATGAAAGATGGAAGGAAGCCATGAAAGCTGAAATACGAGCAATCGAGAAGAACGACACTTGGAAGCTAGTTCCATTACCACCCGGGCAAAAGGTGATCGGATTAAAATGGGTGTTCAAGGTGAAACGAGATGCAGCGGGTTATGTCACAAAGTATAAAGCGAGACTAGTGGCAAGAGGTTTCGTGCAAAAGAAAGGTCTTGACTTCGAGGATGCATTCGCTCCGGTTGCCCGACTCGAAACCGTTCGGATGCTTCTTGCAATGGCTGCACAGAAAAAGTGGCTTGTTCATCACCTTGATGTCAAGTCCGCTTTTCTACATGGTGACTTAGCAGAGGATGTATACGTGTTACAACCAGAAGGCTACAAAACGAAGGGCAAAGAACAGATGGTGTACAAATTGAAGAAGGCCTTGTACGGGTTACGCCAAGCCCCGAGGGCTTGGAATGCCAAACTCGATAAGGTATTGAAGAGTATGGGTTTCGAAAAATGTTCACATGAGCAGGCTGTATACACCATCAAGAAGGAAGCAGGTGTTCTTATTGTCGGCATCTACGTAGATGACCTGGTTGTGACCGGAAGTGACGAGGGCTTTATACACCGATTCAAAACAAAGATGAGGCAAACATTCGACATGAGTGACTTGGGCTTGTTATGCTATTATCTGGGTATAGAAGTAGATCAGCAAGATGATAAGATACTCCTGAAGCAGTCCGGGTATGCAACGAAAGTGTTAAAATCAGCAGGTATGTGGGAATGCAATGCAACAAAATTTCCTATGGATCCCACGGCAATGAAAGAGTTAACAAAGGAAGGAGAAGGAGGCGATGTTGATCCAACCATGTATAGAAGACTCATAGGTTGTCTTCGGTATATGCTGCACACTCGTCCAGACATGTGTTATTCAGTGGGATTGTTGAGTAGGTTTATGGAAAAACCAAAGTCTAATCATCTCGCTGCAGTGAAACAGGTACTTCGTTATGTGAAGGGTACTGTCCACTTCGGGTTATCATATGTGAAATGAGGAGATACTCAAGTCATTGGCTATAGTGATAGTTCACAAGGGGCAGATCCTGATGATAGAAAAGGGACAACAGGTACTGTGTTTTATTTCGGAAGCAACATAGTTACTTGGTTGTCACAGAAGCAGAAAGTCGTTGCATTATCGTCTTGCGAAGCCGAACTTATGGCTGCAACAGAAGCAGCCTGTCAAGCCCTTTGGATTAGAAGTCTGGTCAGTGAGTTAAATGGAGAAGAGCCACAAAGGATCAAGTTGCTAGTAGATAATGAGTCTGCAATCGCGCTTATGAAGAACCCGGTATTTCATGGGCGAAGCAAACACATAGACACGAAATTTCATTTTATTAGAGAATGTGTGGAACATAAGAAGATCAAAGTTGAGCATGTAAGTGGTGATCTTCAAAAGGCAGACATTCTGACCAAAGCAATGCCCAGAGTAAAGTTTGCTGAGATGAGAGCTCTTCTGGGAGTGAAAGATCTTGAAGATGCATGTCACCAAAAACGGGGAGAATGTTAGTTTTTTTGATGACATGGAAATTATGATGTGGCAATTCTCTATTTTCTTTTAGTATTTATTTGATGAAGTTAAAAAAAAACGGAAGACCGGGTATCATGGGCAGTTAGAAGAACATGGGAAGTAAACCATGAAGTATGGAAGTGGGGTAGTGGACCCACCTAGTTATTCTCTGCGTATGAGGGTTTTATTTTGTTTTTTTCAAGTCATTCATGTTTTGTCATTCAGTAATATAAGTTTTTCTTTGCATGTAATCGTATTCAAGTTTGAGTTAGTAAAAAAACCCAGAAAATCGTCCCAATATTTTTTGTTCGTTTCCGTTTTTTCACATTCTGATATCCAACAGCATCATGCTTTTATAGATACAATGTATTGACTAGGATTTTACGCTTCGCATGCGGTAAACGCATATAATGTATATATGCATCATTTCGTAAAAATAGTGTTAAAAGGTGGGGACGGTTAATCATGCATCACGTGATGGCATTGATAGTTGAAAGAAAAGGGGGTACATAATCGTTCTTTGTTGAGTGAGTGTTACGTGTCTTGTGTCCAAGGCTTGATGCAAAACTACTACCGAGACGGGGGTTTCACTTTCACTGGAAGCAGTCTCTCTATTCCTACGGGGTAGAGGTAAGGCTGTCTACATCTTACTATCCTCATATCATACCTTAGCTTTGCTATCGGTTGAATTTACTGAGTATGCGATGATGATGATTTTGTTGACAACCTTCGTTTCTGCAGTTTATGAGAGAGATGCTTACAAAAATCAGAAATAAAAATATCACTTATGAGTCTACTACACTTTTTTATCTCTATATATCCAGGATTATACATCACCTTAGCATAAGTATATACCATGTACATATGAAAAAGTTGATAAGGATACGAGTCGAAATGTAACTTTGACTCTTGACATAGTATGTGTTTGGGGTTGGTGTTTGCATTCGTATTCAAACTTAGTAAGGACATCATCAAACTCATATCAGTAATAATTTATTTATTTGGATTAAAGATGACATTACTGTATTACAATATATAATCAAGGAAGAAGCCCCTTAATTACTTATTCACTTCATATTACTGCATTTCTATATTGCAGTTCTTATTGTATTTCGATCACCTCTTTTATCTAATGTCCTCGATCGATCAAGGGCAGAATATAACGTCGTAGTTGGTTCCACCAGGGCACGTAAATAAACTAGTTCTATCATCCTGAGGATAACTATAAGCATCAGGGCATCTCTGTTTGAAAAACCTTGAAAAATCAGTTGGTCCACATCTTCCAGAGTTACAACAATACTGATCAGTCTTGTACACGGTGCAAGGGTTATTGCACCCACCTGGAGCCCGTAACTGGCTAGGACACTGACCATTGATATCCGCAGTACATACGATACTACGGCGGCACCCGCCAGAACTGGCTTTAAATGTCATCGGCACATTGAATCCGTCCACAAGAGAGATGTCAATGAAATCAAGATTTTGAAATTGGTTCAAAGCGTACTCGGCCAATGTGTTGGGTGGGGTACCATAGTTCTTGCATTGGAGGAGACCGTTGCAATCACCGGTTTGACACCTGCCTCGCCCTGAGCCATCAAAGGTGCAACCGGTTCGGGGCCATATACGGGCTCCTTTTGTGCCAGCTGCGACGGTTAAAGCCCAGGTTTGGCCTGGGTTAAGCCGCCGGCCTCCGCCAGGAACCGCGCCAGCCCAAACGGTGTATCGACAGTTGTTTCGGATATTGAAAACGGCTGCGTTGGTGGAGTGAAGAAGAAGTAGAGCGAAGAGAAGGAAAGTGGAAAGGGTGGAGGTGGTCATTGTGGTTTTGGGTGAATGCAAAGTGAGACTAAACTTAGTTTATATAGGCCTAAGATGTCAAGATGATGTATAGTTTTCAAAATTATATAAACTGAAATTTCAAATGTATTAATTGGACTTCATGTTTCTTAAGGATTTGGTTCTTTCTCTGGCTTATGCTCAGTTCACAAAGCTCGCGTCTCGTAACTCGCTCGAAATAAACTTAAGAAAAACTAGCTAAGAAAACTTAAGGCGAAATGACATGAGCCGAGTTGGCTCATTTTGTAACCAAGCCGAGCTTGACCCAAGCTCGGCTTGGCTCATGGGTCGGCTCATTGACTCGTTTAACTTCAAACTAGAGCTCTAGCCAAGCCAAGCCAAGCCGCCTCAATTAATTTCAAGCTTGACCTTATATAAGAATGTCAATTTAGACTAAAAATAACACAAACTCTGTCTTTAGGCTTATATAATATATGATGTTACAAATACGTTTTAACATACAAATGGGTCTTAACATGAAAAATGAAGAAAGTGTTATAAACAAGAAAGAAATATAGGGAGAAAAATGATTCAATCCATCCATTCAACTGACATATACATCGTATATATAAACTAGTACAATAAAATCTCTAAAAGCCTAAATGTCACACCCCCAAATTCCACGTGTCACCGGTGGGCCCGGTGTGGGGTACAGTGACGTAGTTGGCATCGTCATAGACAATCAACACAATATAATAATGCACAGCGGAAGCAGAATAGAAACATTTCAACTTTAATTAAAGTGCAATAATAAATATCACAGTCGTTGAAATGGATCCACAGGCGGATCAATAAAATACGATAAAATAATAGTTCAACAGATAAATGTCGTCCGAGTTTGCGAGACTATTGTGGACGCTCTCTAGGAAACAGCCAGCCTATTTCCGTATAGTACCTGCACTTAATCTTTTGGGAAAAATACGTCAGTTTACACTGGTAAATACAAATCGACCGACTCATTTTGAAAATGATTTAATATTTAAATGCACAAGGCATAAATATTTTATTAACTTGGGATAATTATATAATATAAACTTGTGAACGATTTACATGCACTTATATCTCTGGTGGCCCGGGATCTACTGTCCGGGCTAGAGATTTAATTGACACACCACATCAAAGAGTTATACACGACGGGTGTACGCCTACACCCCGTGCTCTGGTCGTGGCCATCTCGTAGATAATGCCAAGGATATCCGGGACACGGTCAAAAACCCCCCAAAGCCTTTAAGTAAGACAAAACTGTTTAAACGAAATCACACAAGCTATTCAAGACTGAACACCCATAGGGAGCAGGACTTGTGCGCCCGATCAAGCGGTATTTTAAATACCGTACCCCAAGCTCGTATAGGGAAAATAAGTCAAAATGTATTTACCTGAGCAAGTATAAGTCACAAACGATAAGTGGTGGTAGCTTTTACCGGGCTTCCTAATCTGGAACAAAGGTTTATAATTAACCTATTAGATTCCTAACGGCCTTTTATTTAAGCTTAAGCTTTGACCGGTTAGTTTTAGGAGTGATACGGTTTACGCACGATTAAGCGAAAGACCGGATAGAATGTGATTTAGACCCGACAAGTTTGAATACTTGTATAATACGGGTATACTAAATACATTCTGGATTTTGAAGCAAAAACGATATCGTTTGACCTGTTTCGGTCAATTTACGCAAACTAGTTACGTAAACCGAACCGAACGCGAAAAGGGCGATACGGGTAGCCAAAAGATTCAAATGCAAGTTCCCTGAATTAATATGCTTAGAATATGATATTATATCAGTAAGTTATGTTCTATATTGCCCGGGATAATTTTAAACTCAATTTATGCCTTAGAAGGGCATTTTGGTCATTTAAAAGATAATAAAAGGATAAAATTAGAAATCTGAGTTTCGGGTCTGGTTCATACAGTAAATATACTTAATATAACTTATTATATCAGTAGGGTATGACCCTTATACCAAATATATCATTTAAAACCAAACTATGCACCGTAGGGGCAATTTAGTAATTTCACAAGGGCTAAAAATGCCAAAACTGGAAACCTGAGTTCAAAATATCATACTTACTGTTATTATATGAAAATATGTGGTTTACATCAGTAGGCATAAGTTTTATAGGTTTAAAACAAGTACAACGCTTACTAAGCGCTTAAAACGCTAAAAATACGATTTAAGGGCGTTTTCGGGTTTTCACAGTAAATCTGAGATTTTTATATTTCCAGAATACTTAAAATAATTTATTCATCATATAAAATCAGTAGAAAAGGTTTCGGGTCAAATGGATGTGTAAAACTCGTTTTATGGCTAAAACGGTCAAAACCGACATAAGCCGAAATGGCTAGGTGATCGAGGATCCGTTCAGCCAAAAATTAATTAAAAATCATCAAAATTCCCAGAATATTATATATAATCAGTTGGTAAAAAGTTTTGTACCAAAACGTGGCCAGAAACGGGTTCTACGCAAAAAGGACCGTTTATGTAAATTTATAATATAGTTTACGCTAATGGCCATAACTCACAATCTGGACCACCAACTGATCCGAAACTTTCGGTGCAAGTTTATATAATAAAAATAAAGATTTCTATCCTTTCACTTTTCCAAAAATCCCGTTTTAAATCAAAAAGGGCAAAATAGTCAACTTTATGCATAAACCGGAAACAAGCATTCGAATAGGCTAAACATAGACTCAATCAACGAAAATTCCAGAAAGTTTAACTAAAATAAAAGTGGTCAAAAATACTTCCCAATACAGATCTTGTACATGCATGTATGAATCCGAGTCGATAGTCCACGAATTAATCGTTTTACAAGACTTTCGGTTCCGATTCGTGTCTATACTATAGATTGTCGAGTGGATGATGTTTAGAACATATTCTTATATTTATTACAAGTCATTTTTAATGATCAACCAGGTTGCATGTCAACTATATCATTAATCATGTTATTTTTCACCAAAATCGTTTCTGTTGACTTTTTAGAACCATGTTTGACTCGACATTAAGCATGCATGTAGTGGGAATCAGTTAGTACCCTTTAGAGGGTTTGTTTCCCACATAAATATTAATCTATAACAAGTTTCAATTCGAGAAATTACTGAAAGAAACTCGTTTAATCAGAAAGTCAAAGGTTATGAACCCCCAGTTTGACTTCTAGCAATTAACACAACATGAATGGATTAAATAACGAATTGAAGGCTTACAATAGTCCTATAGATGTTATATGATAACTAGGAGTCGGCCTTGATCTTCAGAAATGCTCCAGAAAGCTTGCCTTGAGAGTTCTTGAGAGAATGTGTTCTTGAGCACTTTGGTTACTATGAAATATGATCAAGAATTGGCCCTTCAATCTGATTTAAAGCAGGGATTTGAGGTTACTGTTGATGGTAGGCTTGCATGAAAGTTTATTGGCTTAATTGGAGGCAAGACCAGCTGTTATGCACTTGGAATCGGACTCAAAATGACCCAAACTCACAATCTGGTCGCTGGCAGCCCCATGCGGCCCGCTTGGGCTTTCCCAGGCGGGTCGCCTGGCCTCTGGTTCAGCCAAACAACTTTCGTGTATTGACAGAATTGGTCCCTGAGCTTGAACGTGCCGTTTCGGCTACTTTTCTCGACCCGTAAACCCCCAAACTTGGTTTTTAAGAACCTTAGGACTTTTACCAACATGGTAATGCCCTCGGATAACTTTGCGCTCAACCGAAAAGCCCTGAAATTCGACGTTGACGCTTCTAGTCCCTTAAGTACGGTTTTGGCCATAACTTTCTCATACGTTGACGAAACTTCATGAAATTTTTACCACATATTCTAGTGAGTATATTTTAGCTATACCAAGCTTCGGGTCTGCCAAAAGTTCACTCAGAGGTATAAATTAAACATGTTGACACTTTTGGCCCCTATAGTTTACAATACTTCACTTTTAGGCAATTTCCGCGTCGTATGATCCATGAACCATCCGTTAAAGGTTATAAACATTATGTGGGGTTATCATAGAGCCTATTTCTCCATTGTTGACACTTTGGACCCTTACGTTCCATAGTTTTCACTGTTTGTCACTTTTAGTCCCTCTAAAGTATGTTTTCACATAACGGAACCTTATGACACGTGTCAAGACATTATTGGACGAAATTTTTCGAGGTGTTACATCCTCACCCCCTTAAAAGAAATCTCGACCCCGAGATTTATTCAAACAAATGGGGATATTTCTCTTGCATCGTGGATTCCACTTCCCACGTGTATTCGGGACCTCTACGGGCATCCCATTTGACCTTAACAATAGGTACTTGCTTCCTTCGAAGCTTCTTTACCTGTCGATCCTCGATCGACAAAGGTTTTTCGACAAACTTTAGACTTTCGTCTATGTGTATATCTGTATGCGGTATAACCAGTGAATCGTCAGCGAAACACTTCTTCAAATTACAGATATGGAACACATTATGAATGGCACTAAGCTCTTCAGGCAAGTTTAACTTGTAAGCGACTGCCCCGACACGTTCGATTATCTCGAAAGGTCCTATATATCTCGGGCTCAGCTTGCCTTTCTTTCCAAATCTCATCACACCTTTCCAAGGCGATACTTTGAGCAACACTTTTTCACCCACATCAAAGTGAAAATCTTTGCGCTTAGGATCCGCATAACTTTTCTGCCTATCCCTGGCAGCTTTCAAACGATCACGGATCTGAACGATCTTGTCTGTCGTCTCAAAGACGATTTCTGGTCCAGACAACTGGACATCTCCAACTTCTGCCCAACAAATGGGCGATCTACACTTCCTACCGTATAGGGCCTCAAAAGGCGCAGCCTTTATGCTGGAATGGTAGCTATTGTTGTAGGAGAATTCAATCAGTGGTAGGTGCTTATCCCAACTACCACCTAAGTCGATCGCACATGCTCGAAGCATGTCTTCCAGAGTTTGAATAGTACGCTCACTCTGACCATCAGTCTGAGGATGATAAGCCGTACTGAAATTCAAACGAGTGCCCAACGACTGTTGGAAACTCTTCCAAAAATGTGACGTATATCTAGTATCCCTATCAGAGATAATAGATATAGGTATACCATGTAGCGCTACTATCTTATCGACGTATAATTGAGCTAACATATCTGAGCTATACGTCTCTTTGATGGGTAGAAAATGAGCTGACTTAGTCAGTCTGTCAACTATGACCCATATGGTATCATTTCCCTTTTTCGTCCTTGGCAACTTGGTGATAAAATCCATTGTCACCATTTCCCACTTCCATTTGGGAATTTCAGGTTGTTGAAGCAAACCTGACGGCTTCTGATGCTCAGCCTTGACTTGCGCACAAGTCAAACATTTGGCCACATACTCGGCCACGGACTTTTTCAAACCAATCCACCAGTAGTTTGATTTCAAATCCTGGTACATCTTATCAGCTCCAGGATGAACTGAGTATCTAGAGCTGTGGGCTTCCTGGAGGATAACATCCCGAAGTCCTCCATATACTGGAACCCATATCCGTCCGTTTAGGCGTAACATCCCATCTTTGTCGTGGGACAACTGCTCCTCAGTTACTCCCAACTTTTCTGCAGAATAGTTAGCTTCCAGCACAGCTTCCTTCTGTGCAGCTAACACCCTTTCATTCAAATTATTTCTTATTTCAATGCGCTTGGCATTGATTCTGATCGGTTTAACCCTTTCCTTTCTACTTAAGGCGTCGGCAACCACATTTGCCTTGCCTGGATGGTATCTTATCTCACAGTCATAATCATTGAGAGTTTCCATCCATCGCCTTTGACGCATGTTCAATTCCTTCTGATTGAACAGATGCTGAAGACTCTTGTGATCCGAATAAATGATACACTTGGTTCCATACAAGTAATGTCTCCATAACTTCAAAGCAAATACAACTGCACCCAATTCCAAATCGTGGGTGGTGTAGTTCTTCTCGTGCACCTTGAGCTGTCGAGAAGCGTAGGCAATGACTTTGCCGTTCTGCATGAGTACACAACCCATGCCCGTATGCGATGCATCACAATACGCCACAAATTCATCTATACCATCGGGCAATGTCAACACTGGTGCATGGCTCAGCTTCTGCTTCAGAATGTCAAAGGATTCCTGCTGCTTAGGGCCCCAATCAAACTTACTCTTCTTACGGGTCAATGAGGTTAGGGGCGCAGCAATCCTTGAGAAGTTCTCGATGAATCTTCTATAATATCCTGCCAATCCGAGGAAACTGCGGATCTCGGTAGGAGTTTTCGGTTCCTGCCAGTTCATGACTGCTTCTACTTTAGCGGGATCTACTTGGATACCACGCTCGCTTACAACATGTCCAAGGAATTGGACTTCTCGAAGCCAAAATTCACACTTCGAAAATTTGGCATAAAGCTTCTCTTGATTCAAAAGTTTGAGAATACAACGAAGGTGATTCTCATGTTCAGCTTGGCTCTTCGAGTAGATAAGAATGTCATCAATAAAGACGATAACGAACTTATCTAAATAAGGTTTGCAGACGCGGTTCATGAGGTCCATGAACGCGGCTGGTGCGTTAGTGAGCCCAAACGGCATCACTAGGAACTCGTAATGTCCATAACGAGTCCTAAACGCGGTCTTGTGTACGTCTTCTTCCTTGACCTTCAACTGATGATAACCTGACCTTAGGTCAATCTTGGAGAAGTAACTTGCTCCTTGCAACTGATCGAACAGATCGTCGATCCTGGGTAACGGATACCTATTCTTGATAGTGACCTTGTTAAGTTCACGGTAATCGATGCACAGACGCATCGAACCATCCTTCTTTTTAACGAACAAGATTGGCGCTCCCCAAGGAGATGAGCTAGGTCTGATAAAACCCTTAGCTAATAGATCATCCAACTGCGTCCTCAACTCCTTCATCTCCGTTGGTGCCAATCTGTATGGTGCTCTTGCCACAGGCGCAGTGCCTGGAATGATATCTATCCGAAACTCTACTTGTCTATCCGGTGGCAATCCGGGTAGTTCTTCAGGAAACACTTCAGGATATTCTGATATAACAGGGATATCCTCAATCTTCGGCTTCGGCTCATCAATGGTAACTTGGGCCATATAGATGACACATCCCTTCTGCATGCATCTGGATGCCTTGAGCATGGACACTTGCTCGGGCAATCCATGTTGGGTATCTCCTTGAATAGTGAGCGACTCACCAGACGGAGTCTTCACTATCACCTGCTTTCTATTGCACAGAATCTGGGCTTGGTTATTCGACAACCAATCCATGCCTATCACTATGTCGAATCCAGCTAGCTTAAAGGGAAGCAAGGATAGCGGGAAAGAATGATTCCTAATGGATATAACACATCCATCTAAAACAGTTGAGGCGGTTTCTATGGTTCCATCGGCTAATTCCACCTCATATTTCACGCTTAAGGTTTTAACAGGAAGGTTCAACAGTTTACAAAACTTATTATCTACAAACGACTTATCAGCTCCAGAATCAAACAAGACTCTAGCAAAAATATCGTTTACAAGAAACGTACCGGTAATGACGTTATCGTCAAGGACTGCTTCCTTTGCGTCCATTTTGAAGACTCTCGCGTTAGTCTTCTTTCCTTCCTCGGCCTTCTTCGCAAACTTTGGACAGTTGGGCCGAATGTGACCTTTTTCGTTGCAACCAAAACACGTTGCATCCTTCATCTTCTTGCAATCCACAGCCTTATGATCGGTGGACTTGCAGATTCCACATCGCTTCTCTGAAGACTGGGATTTTGTTTCAAACCGACACCTCCCCAAGTGGTGCCTCCTACAGATCTTACATCTGGGTTTCTCACCCGACTGATGATCACTTTTCCTAGACCCCGACCCTTTCCGGTGGTCGTTGTTCCCTCTATGTCGCTTTTCGGATCTTCGTGAGGTGTCCTCCTCACGTTTTCGTTTGTTCTCCTCAGAGCTCTTCATGGCTCTCAATCTAACCGCATCCTGAGTGAGGGAGAGGGATAGATCTGCTACAGATCTAAATGTAGTGGGTCTTGATGCTTTGACGCTGGCTTTAATCTCCGGTGCCAGACCCCCAATGAATCGAGCAATCCTACGTGGCTCCGGGGTCACCAAGTAAGGCACTAAACGAGACAGCGTGTTGAACGTAGTAAGATACGTTTGACAATCGAGGTTCTTCATGACTAAGGATACAAAATCCGATTCAATTCGCTCGACCTCGTGCTGCGGACAGAAGTTCTCTTTAATCAGGGCCACAAACTGTTCCCACGACAAACCGTACAGTGTGGCCTTACCGGCAGCTTGTAGGAGTGACCTCCACCATGCTAACGCATCTCCTTTGAATGATTGGGACACGTACTTAACGACGTCCCTATCAGCACACCCGCTGATATCAACTACAGTGTCCATCTCGTCGATCCATGTCATGCAGTCGACGGCTCCTTTTTCCCCAGTGAAATCTCTGGGCTTGCAGGATACAAAGTATTTGTACGTACAGGACCTGCTGTACGTGTCACGTTTCAGCTCAATCTCCTGCTTCGGAACGCTGCTGTGGTTGGAGGAATGATTATCATCCTCAACTTTCTTTGGCTCACTCTTTTTAGACGGCGGCTTACTATGAGCCCCAGAATGAGTCTTAGCTTTGACATGCGTCACTGAGCGGGTTCTACTCTGAGTACCACTAGATTCTCCGAACTGCCTATCCATAGCCTTGGCGACAGCATTATCAATCAGTGCTTGCAATTCTGCACCGGTAACGTGAATCTTTGCATTATCTGAGCGTTCCCCAGAATGACTGTTGGTTTCTTCCGATTTGGCCATCGTAGCTTTAAGCTACAATAAAGGACAAGGTCTTATTTAGAACCTAACAGTATTATCGTTCTAGACGATTTATTAACCATGGTATCAAAACCTTAGCAGTTAATTTAATAAATTCCATTCAGGCTCTTATTAGCAATCAAGGAATGAAAATATATATATTGGCACCATAGGCCTAGTCACAAGGACAATCACTAAATTATAAATTTAGATTTTTATAGGACTATAAATTGTATAATTAAACAAATAATCCTTTACTAGACAGGGAGTCATAAACCACAACTGTCATTATATAACATAGTTATAACCCGTAGGTATCAAGTCATTAATAGACTTGTGTACAGATAAAATCTGTAGATATTTCTTTACTAGGCAGGGAGTCATAGACCACAACTGCCACTATATGACCTAGTCATAACCCGTAGGTATCAAGCCATTAATAGACTTGTATACAGATAGAATCTGTAGATAATTTATTAAAAAGGTGGGTCGTGTGATTTTACAGATCACGCTTAGCCCAGAATGTTAACATGTTCTCAGATGTTAACAGGGAGTTGAATCCTTTCAACCAGGTTTTACCATCAGGGCCAGGCCTGTTAATAAGGCATTCAGGCTAGGTTATACCTTACTAAGATTCTTATAAAATGGCAAATCAAATAAAAATTGATATTTTCCATTATTTTAATATTATATTCATGCATATAAATAAAATGAGAAATTCAAATTAATCATTTCAAATTTCAAATAAAATACTAGTACATAATTGCCCTAAACGGGACTTTGAAATAACATAACTAGCATGAATAACATGCCCGCGCAGGGGCTAAACAAGTACAATAATAATCCAAATAAAATAAAACAAACCCACGCAGGGGTTAACAAGATAACATACCCACACAGGGGTAGGGAATGATAGATATACCCACGCAGGGGTAGAGTACTGGAATAAATGTCCACGCAGGGACATGAGTACACGAAATAATAATCGAAGGATTCAACGATCCTTCTTGCTCTTTCCTTTGAGCAAATCGAACACCTTCTTAAACAAGCCACTGGTGCGTCGGCGATCCTCTCGCATATTGTGCTGAAACTCGCGTCGCATGCTATCAATCCCCTGCAGGATCTCCTGAACCTGCGGTGGCGACATCATAGGCGCCGGTGGTGGTGGCTGGTAGTGCTGCGGCTGCGGCGGCTGGTAAGGCTGCGGCTGCGGTGGCTGCTGGTAACCCGGAGGGTAACCAAAAGTAGATGGGCCAGCAGCCCAAGGGTCTCCAAGTGGACCACTATGCGGAAGTGAGCTGTAGTTCACAGCTTGCCAATAAGGGTCTCCCGTGTAATCATAACCCTGAGGGAACACCTGCTCGAACGGGTTGAACTGAGCGGCACTAGCATAAGCCGGGATCGGCTCTCCAAAATTCTGCGGCGGCAGAGGCGGGATCGGAACAGAAGTAACCTCCGATACGGGATGCTGAGACTCCCCTGTCTCAGACTCCCCGGGTAGAGACGTGTAGCGGCTGCTACTAACACGTGGAGGGGTGCCTATGCGAATCCCTCCGCGCGTCGACATGCGCGCGTTCCTCCTAGGCCTCTGAGGCGGAGGAGGTAAGACTGGCGGCGGCGGTGGTGACGGAGTGATCACGTCACGCCACAGGGCCTCAGATAGGTCCTGCGGTAGAGGCGGCTGCTGCTGGAGCTGCTGCTGCTGCGAGTGGTGCTGTGAGTGCACCGGTGAACCATGGAGCGATTGAAGCATCGGAGTACCATGGAGTGATTGGAGCATAGGAGAGTTGTGGCTAGGGGTGAAGTACCAATCATGCTGCTTGAACCTCTCCTGGAAGCTGTCCACACCATTAAATGGTGATCCTGTGTATGGCGACCCATCCGATATCTCAATCGGGTGGTTTGGTGTACCTGATGGTGGGAGCGAGGGGTCCGTCTCCTCGTCCACGTCCATCCCGTGACCACCAGAAAAGTGGTCCTCCTGTCCAAGTGGGTTATGGCCCACTGGCTCCTCCATATAGGCATTAGGGTTATACAAACCCTGGTAGGCTGGCGCTGGGTGCTGGTGCGGTGACTGGTGCAACGGTATGTATGACCCAAGCGAATCATGGGGCCCGTTCTCCGAATGGGGCCCAAACGAGTGGGGTAATGACGGAGAAGTGCTCGCGGAAACCGAATGCCTAGCAGGCTCAGCAAAAGACCTCCAAAGGTCGTTAGCGGCTGTGTTGTGTGTAGCAGATGGAGCCCGCCTATGCGAGGGACCAGCCTCATGATCATGGGATGTAGGAAATCCTCCACGACCTCTCATCCTTGGCGGCATCCTGATCCTGTCAAAAGTCAAACAAGTTGTACAACAAAATATATATGACAATGCAATAATAAATAAAATAAATTAAACGAAATGTTTGAACATTTCCTAAGTTCTTTGTCTAGACTCGAAAATCGAGGAATGTGCAATTGTGTAACTGAGATTAAACACATTAGGATAGTGTTTAATTCACTCAGCGTTGGCTCTGATACCAACCTGTCACACCCCCAAATTCCACGTGTCACCGGTGGGCCCGGTGTGGGGTACAGTGACGTAGTTGGCATCGTCATAGACAATCAACACAATATAATAATGCACAGCGGAAGCAGAATAGAAACATTTCAACTTTAATTAAAGTGCAATAATAAATATCACAGTCGTTGAAATGGATCCACAGGCGGATCAATAAAATACGATAAAATAATAGTTCAACAGATAAATGTCGTCCGAGTTTGCGAGACTATTGTGGACGCTCTCTAGGAAACAGCCAGCCTATTTCCGTATAGTACCTGCACTTAATCTTTTGGGAAAAATACGTCAGTTTACACTGGTAAATACAAATCGACCGACTCATTTTGAAAATGATTTAATATTTAAATGCACAAGGCATAAATATTTTATTAACTTGGGATAATTATATAATATAAACTTGTGAACGATTTACATGCACTTATATCTCTGGTGGCCCGGGATCTACTGTCCGGGCTAGAGATTTAATTGACACACCACATCAAAGAGTTATACACGACGGGTGTACGCCTACACCCCGTGCTCTGGTCGTGGCCATCTCGTAGATAATGCCAAGGATATCCGGGACACGGTCAAAAACCCCCCAAAGCCTTTAAGTAAGACAAAACTGTTTAAACGAAATCACACAAGCTATTCAAGACTGAACACCCATAGGGAGCAGGACTTGTGCGCCCGATCAAGCGGTATTTTAAATACCGTACCCCAAGCTCGTATAGGGAAAATAAGTCAAAATGTATTTACCTGAGCAAGTATAAGTCACAAACGATAAGTGGTGGTAGCTTTTACCGGGCTTCCTAATCTGGAACAAAGGTTTATAATTAACCTATTAGATTCCTAACGGCCTTTTATTTAAGCTTAAGCTTTGACCGGTTAGTTTTAGGAGTGATACGGTTTACGCACGATTAAGCGAAAGACCGGATAGAATGTGATTTAGACCCGACAAGTTTGAATACTTGTATAATACGGGTATACTAAATACATTCTGGATTTTGAAGCAAAAACGATATCGTTTGACCTGTTTCGGTCAATTTACGCAAACTAGTTACGTAAACCGAACCGAACGCGAAAAGGGCGATACGGGTAGCCAAAAGATTCAAATGCAAGTTCCCTGAATTAATATGCTTAGAATATGATATTATATCAGTAAGTTATGTTCTATATTGCCCGGGATAATTTTAAACTCAATTTATGCCTTAGAAGGGCATTTTGGTCATTTAAAAGATAATAAAAGGATAAAATTAGAAATCTGAGTTTCGGGTCTGGTTCATACAGTAAATATACTTAATATAACTTATTATATCAGTAGGGTATGACCCTTATACCAAATATATCATTTAAAACCAAACTATGCACCGTAGGGGCAATTTAGTAATTTCACAAGGGCTAAAAATGCCAAAACTGGAAACCTGAGTTCAAAATATCATACTTACTGTTATTATATGAAAATATGTGGTTTACATCAGTAGGCATAAGTTTTATAGGTTTAAAACAAGTACAACGCTTACTAAGCGCTTAAAACGCTAAAAATACGATTTAAGGGCGTTTTCGGGTTTTCACAGTAAATCTGAGATTTTTATATTTCCAGAATACTTAAAATAATTTATTCATCATATAAAATCAGTAGAAAAGGTTTCGGGTCAAATGGATGTGTAAAACTCGTTTTATGGCTAAAACGGTCAAAACCGACATAAGCCGAAATGGCTAGGTGATCGAGGATCCGTTCAGCCAAAAATTAATTAAAAATCATCAAAATTCCCAGAATATTATATATAATCAGTTGGTAAAAAGTTTTGTACCAAAACGTGGCCAGAAACGGGTTCTACGCAAAAAGGACCGTTTATGTAAATTTATAATATAGTTTACGCTAATGGCCATAACTCACAATCTGGACCACCAACTGATCCGAAACTTTCGGTGCAAGTTTATATAATAAAAATAAAGATTTCTATCCTTTCACTTTTCCAAAAATCCCGTTTTAAATCAAAAAGGGCAAAATAGTCAACTTTATGCATAAACCGGAAACAAGCATTCGAATAGGCTAAACATAGACTCAATCAACGAAAATTCCAGAAAGTTTAACTAAAATAAAAGTGGTCAAAAATACTTCCCAATACAGATCTTGTACATGCATGTATGAATCCGAGTCGATAGTCCACGAATTAATCGTTTTACAAGACTTTCGGTTCCGATTCGTGTCTATACTATAGATTGTCGAGTGGATGATGTTTAGAACATATTCTTATATTTATTACAAGTCATTTTTAATGATCAACCAGGTTGCATGTCAACTATATCATTAATCATGTTATTTTTCACCAAAATCGTTTCTGTTGACTTTTTAGAACCATGTTTGACTCGACATTAAGCATGCATGTAGTGGGAATCAGTTAGTACCCTTTAGAGGGTTTGTTTCCCACATAAATATTAATCTATAACAAGTTTCAATTCGAGAAATTACTGAAAGAAACTCGTTTAATCAGAAAGTCAAAGGTTATGAACCCCCAGTTTGACTTCTAGCAATTAACACAACATGAATGGATTAAATAACGAATTGAAGGCTTACAATAGTCCTATAGATGTTATATGATAACTAGGAGTCGGCCTTGATCTTCAGAAATGCTCCAGAAAGCTTGCCTTGAGAGTTCTTGAGAGAATGTGTTCTTGAGCACTTTGGTTACTATGAAATATGATCAAGAATTGGCCCTTCAATCTGATTTAAAGCAGGGATTTGAGGTTACTGTTGATGGTAGGCTTGCATGAAAGTTTATTGGCTTAATTGGAGGCAAGACCAGCTGTTATGCACTTGGAATCGGACTCAAAATGACCCAAACTCACAATCTGGTCGCTGGCAGCCCCATGCGGCCCGCTTGGGCTTTCCCAGGCGGGTCGCCTGGCCTCTGGTTCAGCCAAACAACTTTCGTGTATTGACAGAATTGGTCCCTGAGCTTGAACGTGCCGTTTCGGCTACTTTTCTCGACCCGTAAACCCCCAAACTTGGTTTTTAAGAACCTTAGGACTTTTACCAACATGGTAATGCCCTCGGATAACTTTGCGCTCAACCGAAAAGCCCTGAAATTCGACGTTGACGCTTCTAGTCCCTTAAGTACGGTTTTGGCCATAACTTTCTCATACGTTGACGAAACTTCATGAAATTTTTACCACATATTCTAGTGAGTATATTTTAGCTATACCAAGCTTCGGGTCTGCCAAAAGTTCACTCAGAGGTATAAATTAAACATGTTGACACTTTTGGCCCCTATAGTTTACAATACTTCACTTTTAGGCAATTTCCGCGTCGTATGATCCATGAACCATCCGTTAAAGGTTATAAACATTATGTGGGGTTATCATAGAGCCTATTTCTCCATTGTTGACACTTTGGACCCTTACGTTCCATAGTTTTCACTGTTTGTCACTTTTAGTCCCTCTAAAGTATGTTTTCACATAACGGAACCTTATGACACGTGTCAAGACATTATTGGACGAAATTTTTCGAGGTGTTACACTAAAGCCCATAAACATTGGGTTGGGCCATAAAATGGTTGCATTCATAACACTCCCCCTCAGACATTTTATATTATACACTATCAACATTATACGTTGGAAAATATTGGCTCGGTTCTTCAGGACCGATATTAACTGACACTTCAGGATCAGTTATACTGCCTCATTAAAACCTTACTAAGAAAAACCCAGTGGGAGAAAAAATTAGTCAAGGAAAAAGAGTACAGTGTGTATATTACTCCCTCTCAATTTTGCATTTATATCTTGATGATATGTAATCCAATCTTTTTTTACCAAGTGCTTAACTTGATATTTGATGTAGTCTTCTTTGAATTGAGTGGTGCAATTTGCATTGTCTTCATACGGTATAACTTGGACTTCCCTTGATCATTTCTAATCTACATTCTCCTTGAGTATGTTGAAATCTTCTACCTTCGTAAATAAATTGTATCTGCATAACGGGACTTCGTATTCTTCGTAAGGATCAATCAGTGTTTCGAGTCATGTAGAAATATCAACTTATCAATTAATGCGTTTTATAATTATGACTCGTTAAAAGCCTTGCTAGGAAAACCCAGTGGGACAAAACCGTAGCTAAGGAAACAGAGTATAGCGCATTATACATTATTAACAACAAGCTTCAAAATGATGTTAAGTCGGCACTTCGGGACCTACAAGATAAGGATAAACTGATGCTACTGGATCAATTATGTTGCCTCGTTAAAAACCTTATTAGGAAAAACCCAAAATGGGGAAAAACCTAGTGAAGGGAAAAAGGGTGCAACATGTTATATTAGAACTGTAATCTTCCTAATACAGCTATCAAGAACGCAATACCATGTGTCGTCTTGCTTGCAAGATACATCAATGTTCCGATCGCAATTAAATAAGGTACTTCAAGACCAATTATTTATCCATCCTCTTCTTAGGGACGATAAAAATCATTTCCATATTTCAAGCAATTCGACAACCATTAGCGTACTCGTAATTGAATTTTATCTATATAACATCTTCTGGATGTAATCTGATTGACAAGAAAAAATAGTACATATATATACTCGAACTGCGGGTCGAGAACTACACAGTGTAAAGGTCCTTCAAAATTTCCCCTCTTTAGTTTGACAGTTCCTCACTCACGGTGATGTTTACATCATCACTGTAAAATAAAATTAAATTGAACATTAAGAGTGAAATCTTAATAAGTAGATATGAGCGCCTCATTTCAAAATCAGCTGAGTAAGCTGTATCATATAGGACCAATGTTCCCTTTAAGATTTATATAACACATATGGGGTTATTGTTTAATAATGCTTTGGGCATTTAATCCTTAGGGGATTTTCATGCAGATGTCATTTACAATTGTCTCGTACATGTATATGGTGACGACATCCATAAGTTTTATCTGAAGTCAATTCTGAGATTATGAGGTCGCTTAAACATCAAAAGATTATCGCATCCACTACAGGGGTATACGTTTCCTCATAATCAACTACTGGGATTTGGGAAAAATCTTTATTTTAAAAGTCGTACCTTTCATCACAAAATCTCATTCTTTACGTTTCTTTTTTTTAAAGACACCCAATTATAACCTACTGGTTTGACGTCTATGGGTGTTCGAACGACAGGTTCGAAAACATTTTGTTTGTCGAGCGAATTTAATTCAACCATTAAGTCGTTGAGCCATTTTGGTTATTTCTGTGTGTGCACTCTTACACAGTTTCAAGTTTGTAACCTTTTTTATCGATTACATTTATTGCTATAGCATATGCAAATATATCATTTCACACGTGTTTCATTACGGTTCCATATTGTACTATTTTGTACATAATTTATTGAGATCTCATACTTGTTTGATAAATTGAGTTTTTCTAGAACTCCATTATCCTCTTATGGGGATTCGTTAATATCTTACAGGAATTCGTTAATCTCTTTTAGGATTTTATCAGCAATCTCTTTTAAGGTTTTGTATGCAACCTCTTCTGGGATTACACCAACTGCGTTTCCTTGCTCTTTTTGCATTTGTGGGATTTATATATTGGAACCGAGTTTACTTCCCACTTTTTATTTCTAATATGGTAATCATTTGTGATTACTTAAATTTGAGCAGGTGAGTTAAGTGCTGGTATATGTGACCTTGTCACTCTATTTTTGTTTGTGAATGCATCTCGTATTTCGTTTGCTATTATTTGCAAATTCACGCTCCTCTGGACTTCAGATTTATATTGACCACTTCAGGGGTCTAAAATCAATAATGATGATGCATTTTCTTGTGTTGCCAGTCTTTCATTTTCTTGTCTCCCCCTAATACTGGGAATACTGTGTACATATCCCATTTCATATGTTATGGTGGTGCTATTGGTACATAGGCTGCACAACCTAGTATAAAGAATAGAAACTTGGTTCGCTTCAGGAGACCAGTTATAATGGGGAGTATTTGTGTTAAGCAGTTGGTTTTGAATTGATTTTATAGTCATTAACAGACGAATTATGTCTCGACTACGCATGCCACTCACTATACTTCACATTGTGCCCAACAATGGTCCCTACAACAGCGTTGTCAAAGAGCAACGTTAAATCATGTCTAAGACCAACGTTCCATAGTGTTGGGCGTATGCTACATATGGGTAGCTGAAAACTCACATGTAACCATGTATGAATGCCTCAATTCAGACATCCGTGTATTTCAATGGTCCCATATAAGAGGAATTATTTGTAAAAAAAATTATTTGCCAAAAAAAAAACTAACTACACATATGATAAGGCATTTTGGGAGCAATGCTTTTAGATTATTTAGAGGTGCTAGTTAGCACGTTTGATTGTTTTGCATATCATGATGCTTTTTTTTTTGACTTTCTGTGAATTTTTTTTCTTCTTGCAACATATTTTAGTTGGTAAACCTTTGGTTTTCTAATATGATCTTCTGGCTATATTGACATATGCAATTTTGGAGATATTCAATATCATTTTTCTTTGTCATCATTCCAATGTGATGATCGTTTATTCAAACATATTTGAAAACTTAGTAACTTTCTTCAGGATATACTAGAATATGAGGCATAATTTATTATAAAATTTGATATTTGGGAATAAGATGTTGATGCTCTTCCAGAGCATTTGATATGCTACTAACAGTGAAATAGTATCAATAATTGTCATTGCTAGAGACAACTAATAACAATATTTCTTTAGTGTTGGCGTATACCGGACATGTGTCACCCATATTTGTGGTAGCTAAATGGGTGTTTATTTTCCCGTTTTAACGGACCTCCCCCTTAGCGTCTGACTTATATTTTGTGTGTTTGACTCATTGATGTCCGGTTTGATCATGATCTTCCACGTATATGGCCGCTACTGGGGCTGAATAACTATTTTCCCCCTTTATTAGCATAAAAAAAATTGCCACATTCGCTTCAGGGAATGACTAGCACCGCTGAATCAACTTGTATAGTATTTAAGTATGAGCTTTCAATTTTGCTATGCGGTTTAGAAGATGTGATATGACTTTCGAGTATTATGAGAAAAAAAAAATTCTCTATATTGTTTCTAGAGAGCATGTGATTTGTGAGACGTAATTTCAATTCTGATGTAATCTAAGAGTTGAAAAAAAATTTACAATTTCAAATAGATAAAACTTATGTCGACCTTTTGGAGGACAACCAACTTCTAGTGGTCATGCATATCTTTGCGGTTCTCAATGGAAAGAGATTATCTTTCTAGATATTTATAAGACTTGTTATAGAGAAATACCCTGGCTTTAACTCTTGCTTGTATAGAAGTTTCATTCCCGCCATGGATTGTTTCTTCTAGGCTATTTGCTATATTTTAGTATCTAGAGTCTAGGGGAGGTAGTAGTGTCTGGAGGCGTCGAGTGTGACAAACTCGAGTTTGGAAGTGTGAATTTGTATAAATTTGGTAGAAGTCAAGTTTTTATGATTGACATTTCTTCCCATTTTGTGGTTGTCTTTCAAATATTTTGAATACTTATAATCATTGGTAGATTGACCACATCACGTCATTTGGGATTCAAATAACTAATTACACTAATAAACTTCTTTATATGTAGAAGTGTATGGGCATAAGAGTTGCGGGCTCAACTTATGTACTATTGTCACATATGATATGCAAGAGTTTTGTACATTTTATGTTTAATAACGTATACTAAAATGATTAACAACATCTCAATCTACCTTTAATTCTATTATATTAAAATAAAGACAAATCTCATACATGGGTAACTAGTCATCAAACAACTACATCTATGGCCCTTACAATTTATATCCTAAAACTAAACTTCAAGAAAGTCAGTGTTTATGAATTGGCTCTGGTCATCACAAATATAAAATTTTCGAGGTACATAACCTATTTTAATAAAAATGCAACTTAATCATACAGATAATCTTTAAAAAAAATAACTTTGTATGGCATCATGCGTAGGCTATAGATGTATTATAAATGAATGGTGGTATAACCAGCCAACACAATATCCAAAACCCTGCTTTAAAGCAAATTATAAGCTTACATGAGATTTCTCTAACATAACATATGTTATCTTTAAAATAGAGGGTTAGAAAACTCTTGAAAGAAAAGAGATGTTTAATAAAAGAAATTTGAAATTTAATATATAATTAAATTATAAGAGGTTAATAAATGATAGTATTAACTTATAGTTATGCCATGTTAATTAATTATTAATTATTAATGATATAAAAATAAAGAGATGTATGCAGTTACGAATTATCTCATGGGCTCACCTATGTTGACTTGACTTTTTATTAATGATAGTATTAATTGATAAATGAATACCTTTGTCAACATCGTAACCGCCAGTCCTATTTTCCCGTTCGTAACCGGTTTTCTCATTATGAACAATTATTCTATTCAATGCTAAGATAATTTTTTTTATATGATAGGGTGCTATTAGTTCTAAGCATATTCTTAAAACTTGTAACAGAACACAGAAATCGTAGTTATATCTTATCATTATTTCTACCTTACACACACCATTAAGAACGTTTTAAAAGAAATAATAACTGATGGAGCATTTAATAATTAATTTCACAATAAAGTAAAATATATCATACAAGACTAGGTCAAAGTTATATCGTGGAAAATAGAATTTCCTGGTAACATCACCAACGGTATTGCCAACGAATTCATCGAAACCGACTCGTTCCAAAATCCTTTTTTTAATCATACCACTATAGTTTTACGTGTATGTTCAACCTCTAAAAAAATTCATGTGGGGATTTCATAGATTTGATTTCTGGATATCTTAGATTTGTATTCTATGATTCTATCTTCTTGACTTTTAGTTTCTAATTTGCATACTCTTCATGGCCGGAAACTAAAATTTAAGTCGCAGAACTATAACGGTAAATTTATATCATGTATATGATATATCCATATATGTAGGATATACATATTACGCATTTAATCACGGAAGAAGGTTCGAATTATTACCTTAATTGATGGATAAAGCCGACCTCTGCTTGTTGGGTAGATGCAAAATCAAAAGGAAAATGCAACACATGATCTAGTTTTTCAATAACATGCATGGTAATTTTCTGAATATCCCTTGATATCTTCATCTTACTCGTACCAATAGATGGATAAAGAGGTTGACATGTTTTGAATAGATATGTTATCGAAAATGGGAGTGGAGAGTCTTTACTGAAGAATTAATGGAAAATGGTTTGAGCATCGTGCTGATAACGTGTTATAAACAAGAAAGAAATATAGGGAGAAAAATGATTCAATCCATCCATTCAACTGACATATACATCGTATATATAAACTAGTACAATAAAATCTCTAAAAGCCTAAAGCCCATAAACATTGGGTTGGGCCATAAAATGGTTGCATTCATAACAGAAAGATTTTTATTTTATTTTTTAAATTCCATCTAGATGTTTAGTTGCAAAATGTATAAAAAATTGTGTATTTATACTAGTTGAGTAATTATGTATAATTATTCTTGAATGATTATATAATTACTCTACTAGTGTAATTACACGAATTTTTTATTTATTTATTTTTTAGATTCTAGAACTAAAATACATGTTTTTCCATTTCCCTCGTTCACTTCTCATATTAAGACTCATTTGTATCTTATCCATTTGTACAATAACCTAACCCATATGTTTGGTATGGAGTTTTTAGTAGCTTCTAGCTTTAAACTTTTAAGAAAAACTCATACTTAATAAAAAAACTTGTTTGGTTGAAGAGGCTTGAAACTTTTAGGTTAGAAGCTTGAAGCTTTTGGTTGAACTCTCCTACTAGTAGCGTTTAGAAGGAGCTACAAGGTTTTAGGGGAAAAATGACTATTTTAACCTCTAATGATAATGAACTCTTTAATGCACAAACTTTTTAAATTTTTAGTTATGTTCATTTTGGTCATTATATACATTTTATTAAAAGCTTCAGCTACCCTGCCAAACACCAAATATATATCTAAAAAGCTACAGCTACTAGCTATCAGTTACAGCTACCATCTTCCAGCCGCCAGCTACCAGCTTCCAGTCACCAACCACCAGCTAATTTTGCCAAACATACCCTTAGGTGACCACTGACTAGCACTCTTTCTTCTGTATGTTTAATCTTTTTTTATTAGTTTCTTTTTAAAAACAACCCTATAGCTTCAAGGGCATAACACAACACTATAGTTGGTTGGTTCCACCGGGACATGTATATGTGCTACTTTGATCATCCATGGGATAACTATATGCATCAGGACATCTGGTCTTGAAAAACCTTGATAAATCAGTTGGTCCATAGTTTCCAGAGTTACAACAATACTGATCAGTTTTGTACATTTGTGGTGTTGTTAACGTTGACATTTTCGGTCGACATGCTGAAAATTAAAATTTAAAATTTTTAGTCAAAAGGTCTGTTTTACGCAAAAAAACAGAAGTAAACTAATAAATTTTAATTTTACCACAATTTACTGTTTCGGCTTCTAAGTCCAACTTTGAAGACCAAAAACAGAAAATTTATAATTTTTAAAACTTACTGACTGGCTTCTAAGTCCAACTTTGAAGACCAAGGCAGAAAGTTTATTAGCAGTATTAGGACAAATTCTGAATGTAACCAAAGATGTTTTCAACCAAAGTCGCTCCTTTGAAGATGAAAACAAAAAAAATCTGTTTTTAAAACGCAAACTGAGTGAATCAAAACTAGTTTGAATCACAAAACAGAATGATTTTGATTACACGAACGGTTTTAAAATTTTGTTTTAAGATTGTAGGAACCGTTCGCGTAATTTAAATAAAATAAAAAACAAATTTTATTAAATGATTACAATACAGAAATAAGAAAGCTTAAACAACTAGTACAATTACAACTAAAATAAACAAATACAAGAATGGAGTAGAAGCAGAAAAATCTATGACTGAGGCACGTGTTTAACACGCTTCCCTTAAAACAAATTCCGAGTCTCCCAAGAGTACTCGTTTTGTTTCCCAGGGTACAACAGCCGAAGCAGCGGTACTGCCGGAGTTCGCCTACAACCCGAAGGTTACCTGGAACTGTGTAGGAAGAAGACGATCAGAAGAGTCGAGAAGACTGTTTGCATAAAGCTGTTGTAGCTGGTTTTCGTGGTATCTCTTGCAGCTGGGTATGGAGCTGTACTTATACAGCTCCTAAATCGAAACAGTCAAAAAGAGAATTAAAGAGAGGTTTAAATTGCATTAAACGTCTTCAAAGCAATTTAATACGTCATTTAGTTCTCAGTCAAAGACCATTAACTCGTCAGTTTCAAAGCTGAACTGTAACTGCACTGTCATTCAATGCTGGAAGCTTCTTCGCGCGCGCGCAAGACACACTGGTGCAGGCGCGTCCTTGCGCGCGCAGGTCTGCACGCTCATGAGCGCTGCGTCCTCTTGGCTCACTGTCATGCGCGCGCGTGCGCCACACTGACTTAGGACCATGCGCGGTGCGTCCTTTTGGCTCACTGCCATGCGCGCGTGCACCACACTGGCCCAGGTCCATGCACGCGTGCGCCACGTCACCTATGAGCCTATACGAGCACGCCACACAGTCGCGCCGTATTGGCTCACTCTAGTGCGCCGCGCACGACACATCAGGACCCATGCACCATGCGCGCAACCGCGCGCCTCCATGCCACGTGTACTCGCGCGCGGACTGCCACGTCACGCGCACGTGGTCAAAAATACAAAGGCGGCTCTTAAGCGGCTCGCGGCGATGCGAGCGTGCGAAGTGCACATCGCGCCTCATCGCCCACGCCACGCACGTGCGTGTGTGGGCATGCGAGTTAGGGTGCCTCCGCGAGGACACTAGTGTGTGCTTCCCATCATAAGGTTGGATAGTTCCACCTTAAATACCCATTTAAGTTCCATCTCTCCGCCGATGTGGGACAAGGTGCTACTTTCCCTTTTGTTTCAGCATTCAATGTTTCAAACACACAACTTTGAACCTCGATGTCTCATTCATCTTAGCTCCGTTTTGGACGTGGTTTAGTTCGTTGCGAAGCTCTTGCAACATAGAACACAAACCCACAAATAAATATATAAATCCCGCTCATTTTATTATATTTATTTCTAGTGCAAAATTGGAAAAAATCATTTTCCTCTATTTGTGAAAAATGCTATTTTCACCTATTTTTCCAACAGAAACTTGATAAGGGTGGGTACGAATCGAAATGTAATGTTTACTCTTGACATATTATGTATTTGGGGTTGGTGTTTGCATTCGTATTCAAACTTAATAAGGACATCATGAAACTCATATCAGTAATAATCTAGAGTAAAATGCACGGATAGTCCCTGTGGTTTGACGAAATTTCACCTTTAGTCCTCAACTTTTTGAAATTACACTCTTGGTCCCTGTGGTTTACCCGATTGTTACTCGGATAGTCCCCTGAGTGGATGGAGGTTAGTTAGTTCAGTTAAATGCACGTGAAATGACTAAAACACCCTTAATGATAAAACAAAATAAACTAATTAAGTATTTAATAAATATAAACTAATTATTTAATAAATAGAGTTAATTGCTCGGATGGTCCCTGTGGTTTCATGTTTTTTCACGTTTAGTCCCCACATTTTGAAAATAGCATGTATGCTCCCTATGGTTTGTCATTTTGTTACTCGGATAGTCCCCCAACATTTACTCTGGGGACTATTCGAGTAACAAAATGACAAACCATAGGGAGCATACCTGCTATTTTCAAACTAACTGACATCTACTCAGGGACCATCCGAGTAACAAAATGACAAACCATAGGGAGCATACCTGCTATTTTTAAAAGGTGGGGACTAAACGTGAAAAAAGTTGAAACCACAGGGACCATCCGAGCAATTAACTCTAATAAATATATTTATATATTCTGGTCAGATCTTCAACAAAAGTTTTGGTGTAATCTTCTTCAACAAAAGCCACCGCCAACCACCATCCACCGCCCACCCTCCATCCCTCCCTTTCTTCTCGGATTCACCTACCGCCGTTCGTACCCCAACTTTGAACCCACCTCCGCCACCGCACCCCAACTTCCCCCACCTCTCTTTCTTCTCTGATTCCCCCACCACCACCCACCCTCCCTCCCTTTCTTCTTCCCCCACCGCCGTTCGACTTCAAATGAAGTGGACCCGATCACTCTGATAATTTGAATCCGATGAGAATCTGTGATAGAAATCACGTGCTTGACGACTGGAATTATGGTAAATCTGACACAACAGTTGAAGACGGAGTAAATTATGATGTTCCCGATGTGGAGGTTTAAGGTGGAGAATAGCTATGGCGGATAACATAGCCGATGAAGAAAATTGAGTCTGTTATTGAGTAATTTTGCTCTAAGCTGACTAGCTGAGTGTAGTTAGGTTTAATATCATTGTTTGCAGCATTTGATACTCTGGATTGGGTCCATTGAGGATTTGCAGAACCAATGCATTATCACCTAATAGGATCACCAACAGATGAAGGGGACCTTCGCCGTTGTGATTCAGAGGAAGTGGGTCTTTAAAGTCATCGCCGGAGATCCTCTATCTCCGATCGCCCACCACACACTCTCTCTAACATTCAGGTTTTCTCTGCCTCTCTCTAGATTTTCTAGATTTATAAAGAGTGTGTGTTGGTGGGTGTGGGTGGAGGTGGGTGATGGTGGTGGGTGAAAGCAGGAGATTTGATGATCTTGGTGGTGAAGGTTAAGTTTTATGTTTTAAATAAAAAAGTGGGTCCCATTTAATTTATCAAACTTTTACTATATTTCTTTTTATATTTAAGTTATTTATTGTAATGATAAGGGCATTTTAGTCAATTTACTCCCACTTAACAGAGAAAACTAACCTTCATCCACTCTAGAGACTATCCGAGTAACAACCAAACAAACCATAGGGAGCATAAGTGTAATTCTGAAAAGTTTGGGACTAAAGATGTTATTTTGACAAACCACAGGGACTATTCATGCATTTTACTCAATAATCTATTTATTTGGATAAAAGATGACATTACTGTATTACAATATATAATCAAGGAAGAAAAGCCCCTTAGTTACTTATTCACTTCATATTACTGCATCATTTCTATATTGCAGTTCTTATTATATTTCGATCACCTCTTTTATCTAATGGCTTTGATCAAGGGCAGAATATAACTTCATAGTTGGTTCCACCAGGGCACGTAAATAAACTAGTTCTATCATCCTGAGGATAACTATAAGCGTCAGGGCATCTCTGTTTGAAAAACCTTGATAAATCAGTTGGTCCACAAGGTCCATTGTTACAACAATACTGTTCAGTTTTGTACACGGTGCAAGGGTTATTGCACCCACCCGGAGCCCGTAACTGGCTAGGACACTGACCATTGATATCCGCAGTACATACGATACTACGGCTGCACCCCCCAGAACTGGATTTAAATGTCATCGGCACATTGAATCCGTCCACAAGAGAGATGTCAATGAAATCAAGATTTTGATATTGGTTCAAAGCGTACTCGGCCAATGTGTTGGGTGGGGTACCATAGTTCTGGCATTGGAGGAGACCGTTGCAATCACCGGTTTGACACCTGCCTCGCCCTGAGCCATCAAAGGTGCAACCGGTTCGGGGCCATATACGGGCTCCTTTTGTGCCAGCTGCGACGGTTAAAGCCCAGGTTTGGCCTGGGTAAAGCTGCCGGCCTCCACCAGGAACTGCGCCAGCCCAAACGGTGTATCGACAGTTGTTTCGGATATTGAAAACGGCTGCTTTGGTGGAGTGAAGAAGAAGTAGAGCAAAGAGAAGGAAAGTGGAAAGGGTGGAGGTGGTCATTGTGGTTTTGGGTGAATGCAAAGTGAGACTAAACTTGGTTTATATAGGCCTAAGATGTCAAGATGATGTATAGTTTTCAGAATTATATAAACTGAAATGAAATTTCAAATGTATTAATTGGACTTCATGTTTCTTAAGGATTTGGTTCTTTCTATGGCTTATGCTCACGCCTGTTCACAAAGGTCGCGTCTCGTAGCTCGCCCGAAAGAAACTCGAGAAAAACTAGCTAAAAAACTTAATTTGAAATGACATGAGCCGAGTTGGCTCATTTTGTAACCGAACCGAGCTCGACCCAAGCTCGGCTTGGCTCATGGGTCGGCTCGTTGACTCGTTTAACTTCAAACTAGAGCTCTAGCCAAGCCAAGCCAAGCCGCCTCAATTAATTTCAAGACCTTATATAAGAATGTCAATTTAGACTAAAAATTGTTAGCATTATAAACTTAATATGTTATATTTATGTATAATATTCGAATTCTATGTATATGTGTACTTAATATGTGTAACAATATGTAATATGTGAACGGTTATGTGGCAAGGGTTGGCACCGTTTAATGGGTTGGTTTTTCCCTCCACATTCAACCGTCACCAACCGACACTATATATGTAAATTGCCGGCAGTTATGTCAGGCACCAAGAATCAATTTCATTCGATATTGATTTCCAATAATATCTCAGTATATTTCCTCGATAATCATGAATTCCAAACCATCAAGTAATTCCGCTGCAAATACAAATTCAATTCTAACAAGTGGTATCAGAGCCACACTTCTGAAAGAGAAGAGATCCCTGCAAAATCGTCAACAATTCTGCCATGTCTGCAATGTTCGAATGAGAAGAAAGAGAGACGAAGATTTCAAAGAAAGTGTTATTATCGCAATCTATCAGGGCATCAGATTGCTGAGTGTAAGAGGAAAGAAGAAGATGAAGCCTCTCAACTCATTCGTGCGATAAACACGGGATCACAATCACAGAAGGGGGTTGATGATAATAATCAATATGATCGGAGATCAGAGTTCATGGTGGTCGGTACAGACGGAAGTTACTGGTCGAATATCTGGTATGTTAGCAAATCATTTAAACGACACTATTCTGGAAATATAAACATGTTTAAATGAATCAAAAAACTGTATGAAGTTGAAACAAACACTGGGGAATGCAATTTTTATTTCATTCAAGGAATTGGTGTTGTTGAAATGATTTCCGGATCAGAAAAACTACGAATTCAAAGTGTATTTTATACACCAGACATTGATCGGAACGTCCTGAGTTTTGATCAATTAATAACACAAGGTTATACGGTAAAATTTATGGGTGACAAATGTAAAATATATCCAACTTTTAGTATTCCTGCAATCGATAAAAGAAATGATATTACATGTTACTCTAGAGAAGATGATGTTGGTAACAAAGAAAAAGAAGAGATGCTCTGATCTGAAACCGAATATGAGAAATTCAAGAATGATTACTTGAATTCATATTTCGAAAGTTTAAACATATCATCGGAAGAACCGGACTGGAACGTAATGATACTGCAAGCAATGTCGTTCAACGAATTCCAAGACTGCAAGGCCCTTATGGATATGTTGGAAGATGATGGATATGTAGGAAAGTATAAGTTTTTCATAGAGAAAAAGTTCGAAGATATGGTCGATTGGTTCTTAAAGGTTAAACTAGAAATCAATTCAAGACCATTGCCTGCCTATGCCAAGAACAACAGGAAAGTCAGTCTGTTAGACTTATACTTAGCGGTTAAAAGAGAGGGTGGTCATCGACGTGTAACAGATAATCATATGTGGGCGGTGATAGCAAAAGATATGGGTCTTGACTATAATGATGCAGAACTAATGAGGCTTATGTATGCCATGTATTTAGACGTACTGGTTTATTACTACAAGATCAAGTGCATTCAAGGTGCTGCAGCTGAAAAGGAAGTCAGTGAAGACGTAGGTGAAAAGAGAAGAACCAGAAGCATGGACGCCGGAACAAGTGAACAATCTGCTGCCGAACAGGAAGGAGCAACAGACGAACATTTCGCATTCTTTGCTGGGAATGATTGGTATGGGTTAAAGAGATTAAAGCAAAGAAAGAGGTTTGATTTTCGGAGGGCTGAAAAGGCAGTAAACGAAGCGAATGATAGCGTGCTGAAACACTCGCGAAAGGGAAATTAAGTTTATGGGGAGTGATTGTTAGCATTATAAACTTAATATGTTATATTTATGTATAATATTCGAATTCTATGTATATGTGTACTTAATATGTGTAACAATATGTAATATGTGAACGGTTATGTGGCAAGGGTTGGCACCGTTTAATCGGTTGGTTTTTCCCTCCACATTCAACCGTCACCAACCGACACTATATCGGTTGGATTTACAGAGTATGATGATGATGATTTTGTTGACAACCTTCGTTTCTGCAGTTTATGAGAGAGATGCTTACAAAAATCAGAAATAAAATTATCCCTTATGAGTCTACTACACTTTTTTTTATCTCTATATATCCAGGATTATACATTAAGTATATATATACCATGTACATATAGAAACTTAATAATCTATTTATTTGGATAAAAGATGACATTACTGTATTACAATATATATAATCAAGGAAGAAGCCCCTTAATTTCTTATTCACTTCATATTACTGCATCATTTATATATTGCAGTTCTTATTATATTTCGATCACCTCTTTTATCTAATGCCTTTGATCAAGGGCAGAATATAACTTCATAGTTGGTTCCACCAGGGCATGTAAATAAGCTTGTTCTATCATCCTGAGGATAACTATAAGCATCAGGGCATCTCTGTTTGAAAAACCTTGAAAACTCAGTTGGTCCACAAGGTCCATTGTTACAACAATACTGTTCAGTTTTGTACACGGTGCAAGGGTTATTGCACCCACCCGGAGCCCGTAACTGGCTAGGACATTGACCATTGATATCCGCGGTACATACGATACTACGGCTGCAACCCCCAGAACTGGCTTTAAATGTCATCGGCACGTTGAATCCGTCCACTAGAGAGATATCAATGAAATCAAGATTTTGATATTGGTTCAAAGCGTACTCGGCCAATGTGTTGGGTGGGGTACCATAGTTCTGGCATTGGAGGAGACCGTTGCAATCACCGGTTTGACACCTGCCTCGCCCTGAGCCATCAAAGGTGCAACCGGTTCGGGGCCATATACGGGCTCCTTTTGTGCCAGCTGCGACGGTTAAAGCCCAGGTTTGGCCTGGGTTAAGCCGCCGGCCTCCGCCAGGAACCGCGCCAGCCCAAACGGTGTATCGACAGTTGTTTCGGATATTGAAAACGGCTGCACTGGTGGAGTGAAGAAGAAGTAGAGCAAAGAGAAGGAAAGTGGAAAGGGTGGAGGTGGTCATTGTGGTTTTGGGTGAATGCAAAGTGAGACTAAACTTAGTTTATATAGGCCTAAGATGTCAAGATGATGTATAGTTTTCAGAATTATATAAACTGAAATTTCAAATGTATTAATTGGACTTCATGTTTCTTAAGGATTTGGTTCTTTCTCTGGCTTATGCTCAGTTCACAAAGCTCGCGTCTTGTAACTCGCTCGAAATAAACTTGAGAAAAACTAGCTAAAAAACTTAAATTTGAAATGACATGAGCCGAGTTGGCTCATTTTGTAACCAAGCCGAACTCGACCCAAGCTCGGCTTGGCTCATGGTCGGCTCATTGACTCGTTTAACTTCAAACTAGAGCTCTAGCCAAGCCAAGCCGCCTCAATTAATTTCAAGCTTGACCTTATATAAGAATGTCAATTTAGACTAAAAATAACACAAACTCTGTCTTATATAATATATGATGTTACAAATAAGTTTTAATATACAAATGGGTCTTAACATGAAAAATGAAGAAAAATTTTTATTTTATTTTTTAAATTCCATCTAGATGTTTAGTTGCAAAATATATAAAAAAATCGTGTATTTATACTAGTTGAGTAATTATGTATAATTATTCTTGAATGATTATATAATTACTCTACTAGTGTAATTACACGAATTTTTTATTTATTTATTTTTTAGATTCTAGAACTAAAATACATGTTTTTCCATTTCCCTCATTCACTTCTCATATTAAGACTCATTTGTATCTTATCCATTTGTACAATAACCTAACCCATATGTTTGGTATGGAGCTTTTAGTAGCTTCTAGCTTTAAACTTTTAAGAAAAAGCTCATACTTAATAAAAAACCTTGTTTGGTTGAAGGGGCTTGAAACTTTTAGGTTAGAAGCTTTTGGTTGAACTCTCCTACTAGTAGCGTTTAGAAGGAGCTACAAGCTTTTAGGGGAAAAATGACTATTTTAACCTCTAAAGATAATGAACTCTTTAATGCACAAACTTTTTAAATTTTTAGTTATGTCCATTTTGGTCATTTTATGCATTTTATTAAAAGCTTCAGCTACTCTGCCAAACACCAAATATATCTAAAAAGCTACAGCTACTAGCTATCAGTTACAGCTACCATCTTCCAGCCACCAACCACCAGCTACCAGCTACCAGCTTCCAACCACCAACCACCAGCTAATTTTGCCAAACATACCCTTAGGTGACCACTGACTAGCACTCTTTCTTCTGTATATTTAATCTTTTTTTATTAGTGTCTTTTTAAAAACAACCCTATGGCTTCAAGGGCATAATACAACACTATAGTTGGTTCCACCGGGACATGTAAATGTGCTAGTTTGATCATCCTTAGGATAACTATATGCATCAGGACACCTTGTCTTAAAAAACCTTGGAAAGTCGGTTGGCGAACAATTTCCTCCTGAGACGCAACAATATTCATTAGTTTTGAACACGGTGCAAGGGTTATTGCACCCACCAGGAGCCCGTAACTCGTTAGGACACTGGCCATTAATATCCGATTTACATAAGATACCACGGGTGCACCCACCAGAACTGGGCTTAAATTCCATTGGCACATTGAATCCGTCCGCAAGAGACATATCAAAGAAATCAAGATTGTTGTACTGATTTAGAGAGTACTCGGCCAATGTATTGGGTGGTGTACCATAGTTTTGGCATCGTAGGAGACCATTACAATCACCGGTTTGACACTTGCCTCGTCCAGAACCATCAAAGTTGCAATTGGTACGGGGCCATATACGCCCTACTGTGCTAGATGGGACGGATAAAGCCCAGGTTTGACCCGAGTTAAGTTGTTGGCCGCCACCAGGCACGGCACCTACCCAAACGGTGTACGGACAGTTGTTTAGAATAGTGAAAACTGCCGCATTGGTGGAGCGAAAAAGAAAAATTAAGAGAAGGAAAATGGAAAGGGTGAATGTGGTCATTGTGGTTTTGTGTGTGCAAAGTGAGGGTAACCATGGTTTATGTAGGCCTAAGATAGTTTCAAATTTCAAAATTCAAACGTATTCATTGGGCCTGATATGGTTAAGGTCTTTGGGTCTTCGCATGACTTATTCAACCCCATAAATAACGAAAATTCAACCTAAATTCCAATGTGAAATTTCTTTGAAACGCACTTGCCTTTGATTTTCTGATTTTCACATTACGTTTGTGTTTGTGTAGCCCAGTCTTAATCGCTACATTCTTTTTTTATTTATGGGTTATTGGATTTTAATAATCCTAAGTTTCACCAGTTGGCCGATAATAATCTCAACTTTAAAAATTTCCTCCAATAATCTCAACTTGTAAAAATTTGGCCGCTATTGATCCTTTTCTAACATAGGTGCACTTAAATCCATTAAGGAGTTTCTAGTTGTAACTGAATCTATTGAGGAGACTATATTCTTATATGTTTAAAAAAGATCAATGGCGGCTAAACTTTTACAAGTTGGGATTATTGAAGAGAATTTTTAAAGTTGGGATTATTATCGGCCAACTAGTGAAACTTAGGATTATTAAAATCCAATAACTCTTTGAAGAGAATTTTTAAAGTTGGGATTATTATCGGCCAACTGGTGAAACTTAGGATTATTAAAATCCAATAACTCTTTATTTATATACATTAAACTTGTTTTTCAATATGTACATTGTTCTTTTATTCATATATCGTACATTCTCTTTTTTTTCTTATATATGGTAATATTTAATTTCAGAAAAAATGTAGTTGTTTAAATATAAAAATTTATTAATATGGATCACTAAAAATTGGCTTAATCAATCTATACTTTCTATAAAAGGAAAAATCCAAGTGACATAAGAAAAACTGATGTGTCAGCAGGAGAGGGTGTCCAACAAGGCTTTTCTTATCTCATTATTACATCATAAAGCCTAATATTAAAGAGTTTAAAATTCAAAGGTGGCCCACATTTAGATTCCAAAGGTCTGCTGAGGAGAAACGTCTGCCCATATCAAACAACTTTTGTTTAAACATCTGCCCTCAACATTTTATAATCAAACATCAGTTCTCAATAAACATCTGTTGAGATTCAAAATTCTGGCTCCACATTCAAAATTCAAAATTCAAACCATATATTCTAATCCTATAAATAAGGGTTAATAATCTGGCTCCACATTCAAATCTCTCCCGCTCACATCTGTGATCGTATCTCTCCCTCTCAAATCCATCTTTCTCGTGATTATGTTTACATGTTATCGTTCGAGTATCATTTTTCAAACATCGTCGTTTCAATGAAGGTTCCCATCACACACCAGCCTTTCAATATCTCTGTCTACTCTCTCTCTAAAACTGTAGATATAGAGAAGAAGATGAAGACGAAAGAGGCGTTGCATTTAACATCGATTTGAATAGTAGTTTAAAAATGGATATTTTTTGATTTTTTTCTTTTTATCACAAACTGAAGTTTTGTATGTTAAATGTTCTTCAGGTAGATCTTGCTGGATTTCTTATTTGGTGTTGAAGTCTTCAGTTTGTTGGCCGAGCTTCTGAATGTGATGAAGGTTATACAATGGAGCCACGATTTTATTGATGAAGAGGTAATGTCTTTTTGTGTTTAAAATAAATCATGATTCTATGAAATTTGATTGATATGTTTGTAGCTTTGATTTTGTCTTTGAACAAAGATGTGATTACGAGTAGATTGATTTGAATGTGGTATATATTGGATTAAATACTCAACTGGTGGAATGACAACAAGTCCAGCTTATGCTTCAAGCTGTCTTGATCTCTTTGGAGGCTGATAGATGGCTTTAGGAGGTATGAAAAGCAGAATTGATATATTTAGGGAAAAATGAGGTTGAAAGAGGATAACTCAACAGTTGAGGATCTCATTCTACATGTTCGATAAATTCAATTGTATTCTCAAATAATGCTTCCTAGATTTTTGAAGACCGACAAATGTCTAAAGAAGCATCACTGTGGACATTTGTTGGTCTTTATCGGTCTTCAAATATCTAGGAAGCATTGTTTGAGAATACCATTGAATTTATCGGAGCTGTCGAATGAGATCCTCCACTGTTGGGTTATCATCTTTCAATCCCATTTTCCCTAAAGATATTGATTCTGTTTTTCAACAAGGATGTAATGTAATGATTTCTCTCAATTGAATAGATGGACACTGTTGAGGACAAGGCTGTTAAAGACAGGCACTTATGTACCTAAGGCCTGATCAACCAAAGGAAAACCAATGTTCAGTAACAGCAGTGGTTCAGTGTGTACAGCGGATTCAACATCAGTATTTATGTATCAGTTTTTCTTATGTAACAGTGTTTAGTGTATCGGTGTTTAGATTTTGTTACAGCTTCGATGAAACACAAATGTTAGATTTATGAAAATGTAATTGCTACAGTTTGAATATTATTGTTATTATATTGTTATTATATTATTATCATATGTTGATCGTGGTCTGTTCAAGCACTGCTGTTAAACATGCTGTGTTGAACTGCATCATCTGTTAGTCCATAGCAGAGGTTCTCTTTGGCAGACCTTTGCTTGAACCGTCTCAGTGTTTATCAGCAGATGTTCATCATGAGGCGTGTGTAAACATATATTTGAAATCCTCTGTTGAACTTTATCACTGTTAAGTCACAGAAGATGTTAGCAATTTATACTGTGGAACGATCAACAGATGTTATGGTCAAACTTTTGTTTATGGGCAAACATGTGTTTAAGATCAAAAAGGCTTTTCTTATCTCATTATTACATCATAAAGCCTAATATTAAAAGAGTTTAAAATTCAAAGGTGGCGCACATTTAGATTCCAAAGGTCTGCTGAGGGAAAACGTCTGCCCATATCAACCAACTTTTGTTTAAACATCTGCCCTCAAAATTTTATAATCAAACATCAGTTCTCAATAAACATCTGTTGAGTTTCAAAATTCTGGCTCCATATTTAAAATTCAAAATTCATATGGGCAGCAGAGGTTATTTGCTATAACAGTCTTTGTGTTTATTAAGCTCCTCATTTTGAGTGTTTGGGTATAGTATTCTTGATATTGGTCTTTTTTTTGAAAACAGATGTTTATGGGCAAACATGTCACACCCTGGCTTTTGCGGAAGCGTGGGTTTATTTGGTGTGACTTCTTAATACCATAGCATAATCACAACAATGTTATATGAAAATAAAACCATGATGTCCATCCATTCATTCAAGTTTAAAAAGTTAACACGACAACATTGTTCAAAAAGTCGACACTTAAAACAGATTACAACATGACATAATTTAAAAACATGTTCAACGACATAACGAAAGACATGAAATAAAAACACAGTTTAAGACTTGTGACCCGTCCAAGCAAAGGTCACACTTCCTAAACTCGGATGACATCATTATTCCTACGCAGCTTGACGTGATGCATAAAAGTCCCTGGTATGTAGCAATAAGGAAAAAGAGATCATCAATGGGTTGCAAAGCCACTGGTATGTGTGAGAAAGTGCAGGGAAACTCAAACCTAGCAAACTTGTTACCGGGCTTCGGCTGTAAGACACAGTCACCTCTATGGGCCTCCCCGGCCTCACGGGTGTGGGCTCGCTACACCTAAATAGATCTATCACTCTTGTGTCCCTCGGTCCTACAACGAGGATTAATGGCCAAAAGTGTTGTACCCACCCCTCACATGATCTAGTAGTATAAACCCTCCCTACGCTAACCATACCATGTAATAATGTTTGTAATAATTGCCGCATGTATTTCACCCCCGAAGTATAAAACTGAAAACAGTAAAGAGAAAAGGGGGACATGAACTCACAGAAGTGCGTACCCAGAAACGTCAATCTCCAACTCTATCCGCTGCGTGACGACCTACACGTACTAATTCCTATTAGACGGATGGTCGTGCCTTGGCTTAGGGTTTAACGTTCTTGGGAAATAGTTAGACAACTATTTCGTGTTCACACTTCTTAATTATTTTATATTCGTATTTCCTTCCCAAGGATGCGGGTAATAATACATGTATACTTATAATTCCGAAAATATATTTTTAAGTCTCACTTGAAAAATATATTTTAATCACTTTGTCTAAAATTTAATTTCCAAAATATATATATTTTTCCCAAAAATATTATATTTTACTTCATAAATTTTTCCAAAATAATACTTATCAAAATATACTTATAAGAGTATTTCCCGAAATATATATAAGTTACGTTTTAAAGTTCGCGTTGTAACAATACTTGTGTAATTTAAATAATTATTTTGTGAGAGCGTTGGTATTATTTTGGAGTCGTAATTTCACAGTATATTATTTTTACCCTAAAAATAATATATCTAGAGCACAAAATAACAAACAATCACACAAGCGTTTTATTATAAAATATATATTCTAAATATATATATTTATCAAATTTTATTTATGAAAATCAACCTCCGGCACTTGGTATTTTTGTAATAAAAATCATGGCGAAGTTTATTTTGAAAACCAAGTTAAAAATATTTTCGTCAACGCTTGTTAGAAAAATATTTCTAAGTGTTATATTTCTAGAAAAATTTTGCCAGAGTTTCCTCTGTAAATGGAGGTGTACATGCTTTTAGCATATCATTTTCTTTTGTAAAATCAATCAAACAACTTAACAATCAACAACATATAATTTTTAATCACCAACTTGACAAGAATAAGTCTAAATCATAAATTCATAAACTTGAAAGTTTGTAAAGACAAGTAGTAAATTACCAACATACTTAGTAGATCTTGTTACCTTTAAAAACATGATTAGTTTCTTAAAAAAAAAAACTTTATTTTTAAGGAATATGCATTTTCACAACTTCTAGTCATGATTTCCAAAAATATTTATTTGTGAAATTTTCTTGTTACACAAGTGTTCATACACTTATTTACTCATTAAAAATGTTTTTAGTTCATACAAGATCCGGGTTTTAACAAGACTAGTATTTTTCACTTGGTTCTTTCGAAAAACCACTTGTAGATCTTTAGATCTACAAGTTTACATCTTCATTTTTAAAGAAAACTTATATTTATTCAAGTTCAAGGTTCATGGATGGATGGTTTCATCATCCTTCATAACTATAACATTTACATCTTACTAGTTCATGTTCTTAAACATGATCTAGCAAGTCTAGATGATGATCCATCTTACTTCTACTAACAAACAACATCCAATAATCATAACCACACAAGATCAACATGATTTAACCATTCATCTACTCTTTATCCACTCTTTATCCCTTTATGTTCAAGACTTGGGTTATGTTTATTACTGTTCTTAACATTTAATCATTCTATCATCTATTAACCACTAAAAACAAGAACAAGATGAAGTTTTAGAGCACTTACTACTAGCACAAGGCTAGGGGAGAAACAAGGCGTAAAAGTGGTGGATAAAAGAAAACTAGGGTGGTCCTTGAGCTTCCGAGTGCACCAAACTAAGTTGTAGGACTCCTTGCACCTTTGTATGTATGTAGATGGCTTGGAAATGGCTTGAAGGTGGTTGTAGGGGTGGTGTGGTGGTGGCGGCCGTGAGCTAGGAAGAAGGGAGGAGGAGAGCTTTGTTGATGTTGGGTGTTTGTGATGAAAGAGAGTGGTTAACCTTTAGGTTTATTTATAAATCAAGTTTCACTATAGTCCATCATGTAATATGTCTAATTAACCAACAACAACTACAATTAAATAATCAAAAGGATGTGGGGGTTGTCCCCACACCTTGTGACCGTCGAGTAGGGGGGGTTATAGGGTTGGGTGGTGATGATCTAGTTACACTTTAGTTAAGATCTAATGATATAGTTAGTGTATTAGTGTGTGTTATGTAATATAAGGTGTGTTAGGGTGTTCGGGAACCCTAACTAGCTCAGAAAAGTAAAAACAATGTGTTTGGCAATATTTTTATATTCCGGGTAAAGTCCGGTTTTTTGGTTGGATGTTGATCTGTTAAAGTGCTAAATAAAGCTTTAAAGTGTCTTTTATATTGTTTTTAGTGACGCATTAAATTCCCGACACTTTGGAAAGTGTCTAAGGCTATTTTCCCAAGTTTTTGCATTTTACTAGCATTGTTAAATGCTGAATTTTTGGTATTTAGTGCAGAATTCTGCACTTTAAGTATGTTTTAGGCACTTCCGGTCACTATAACTATCACCTAGTGACGCAGTTTTATGGTCCTCGCCTCCCTACACTCCCTACTAGTGTAGTACTCTATTCCTGGCTCATACTGGCCTCAAAAATATTGTCTGTCTAGGTGCTGGCATTGTCAGCATGTTTTTGGGTTATCCGCTCACTGTGCTAACTGTGCTTTTGTGCATCAAGTTTGTCACTATCGTTTGTGTGTAATAAATAGAGTGACAGTATAAAATGTGATGCATGAATATGTATGTATCAGAAATCAGAAAGCAGTTTAATCATAATTGTAATCAAGCACAGTAATTAAGCACTAATTAAATATTAATTAATTTGTACGGATACCTGGATTTGTGAGGGTTGTCACATTCTCCCCCCGTTAAGAAAATTTCGTCCCGAAATTTTAGGTTCTGCTTCTAGTCGCAGGGGTCTTTGGAAATAAATGTGGGTATTTTTCTTTCATACGGTCCTCACGTTCCTATGTGAATTCTGGACCATGTCTTGCATTCCATCGAACTTTGACGAGCTTGACACTACTCCTGCGCGTTTTGTTTATCTTCCAATCCGTGACCTCAACGGGTTCTTCAACAAAGTGGAGCGTGTCGTCAATATGAATTTCGTCAGCAGGAATGACAACAGTTTCTTGTGTTGGACTCTTTTTCAGATTTGATATATGGAATGTATCATGAACACCATTAAGCTCAGCAGATAAGTCCAACTTGTATGCTACAACCCTAATCCTTTGCAGGATTCTGAATGGGCCAAAGTAACGCGGATTCAACTTTCCACGCTTTCCAAAGCGTGCCACACCCTTCCAGGGTGAAACCTTCAATAATACCATGTCTCCTACCTCAAATTCCAGAGGTTTCCTTCTTCTATCTGCATAACACTTTTGTCGATCGCGAGCCGCCTTGATGCGTTCTCGGATCTGTGCGATCTTGTCTATGGTTTCCTGGACCACTTCCGGACCAACTAATTGTCTATCACCTGCATCAGCCCAACAGATCGGTGATCGACATTTGCGTCCATAAAGAGCTTCGAATGGTGCGGCTTGAATACTTGCGTGATAACTGTTGTTGTATGAAAATTCGACCAATGGTAGGTGAGTATCCCAACTTCCACCTAAATCCATAACGCAAGCTCGCAGCATATCTTCTAGAGTCTGAATGTTTCGTTCGCTCTGTCCATCAGTTTGCGGGTGAAAAGTTGTACTCAGGTTCAACTGAGAACCGAATGCTTCTTGAAAGGATTGCCAAATCCTTGACACAAACCTTCCGTCTCTATCAGAGATGATTGAGAGAGGCACTCCATGACGTGCAACGATCTCTCTCATGTATATCTCAGCTAATTTGCTCGTGTTGTCTTTTTCTCTGATTGCCAAGAAATGCGCAGATTTTGTCAAGCGGTCCACTATTACCCAAATAGTATCGTGACCTTTGTGCGTCCTTGGCAGCTTCGTTATGAAATCCATCGAGATCTGTTCCCATTTCCATTTGGGTATTTCAGGTTGCTGCAATAGACCTGAAGGCTTCTGGTATTCGGCTTTTACCTTGGCGCACGTTAAACATTTGCTAACATAAACTGCAACATCGCCTTTCATCCTAGGCCACCAGTAGAAATCCTTAAGATCTTGGTACATCTTATCCGCACCGGGATGAATAGAGTACCGTGACTTGTGAGCTTCATCGAAGATAACCTTTCTCAAACCACCAAACAGAGGAACCCAAATCCGTTTTATGAAACATAATGTCCCTTCCTCGTTTGGTACTAACTGCTTCTCCATCCCACGGAGATACTCATTTTCAATATTTCTTTCCTTGAGAGCTTCCTTCTGCGCGGCATGAATGCGCAGTAAGATATCTGTCTGGACAATCATCTCTAGAGCCCTAACCCTTATGGGCTTGATTCTTTCCTTTCGACTCAGGGCATCGGCCACCACATTCGCCTTCCCTGGATGATACTTGATCTCGCAGTCGTAGTCGTTCAACAATTCGACCCAGCGTCTTTATCTCATGTTTAGCTCCTTTTGGTCGAATATGTGCTGCAGACTCTTATGATCCGTGAAGATTGTACATCGCGTACCGTACAAATAATGTCGCCAAATTTTCAATGCAAATACCACTGCGCCTAACTCCAAGTCATGTGTGGTATAATTCTTCTCATGAACCTTCAACTGGCGTGACGCGTATGCTATAACTTTTTGTCGCTGCATTAACACACATCCTAAACCTTGACGCGAGGCGTCACAATATACCACGAAATCATCTGTTCCTTCGGGTAGCGACAAGATCGGTGCATTACAAAGCTTGTCCTTCAATAACTGGAATGCTTCTTCTTGTTTGATTCCCCAATCAAACTTCTTATCTTTCTGCGTGAGGGAAGTCAAAGGTTGAGCGATTTTTGAGAAATCCTCGATGAACCTTCGATAGTAACCAGCCAAACCTAAGAATTGTCGAATCTCGGTCGGCGTCTTTGGAGTCTCCCAATTCTTTATCGCTTCGATCTTTGTGGGATCCACATGGATTCCATCTCCATTAACCACATGTCCAAGAAATTGGACTTCGCGTAACCAAAACTCACACTTTGAGAACTTGGCATACAGCTTTTCCTTTTTAAGTAACTCCAAAATAGCTCTTAAATGCTGTTCGTGCTCATCCTTCGTCTTTGAATAGATCAGAATATCATCGATGAACACAATCACGAACTTGTCGAGGTACGGCTTATAAACTGTGTTCATCAAATCCATAAAAACAGCTGGCGTGTTTGTCAACCCAAATGGCATCACCAGAAACTCGTATTGACCATCAGCGGTTTTCCTAAAAAACAGCCACTGCTCGCATTTTTATTACTGATGGTGTTAATTAGTGATAGATTGAAATTATCAAATAAAAACTAGAATTACAATGAAATTACCATTTTACCTAATCGTTACATTAAAAAATAAAAAAAAATCTTGATGACTATTTTTTGCAAATGAAATCAGTAATTAATGTCAATTTCTTTAGCTTTGGACATTTAAAATATTGAAAATGTGAATTTCAAACTGACGGTTATTATCTCTTAACTAAAGTTAAAATAAAAATTAGAAAAGTCATCATGACAATTGCTTTCAAATCAGATCAGTAATTACTGATAATATCAGTAATTTTGAAATTCAAAATATGCAAAATGGTAATTTAAAATTGATGTTCTCTCTCTTTTGTTTCCTACTTTGCATTTCATTTCTAATATTTTTTAGCTGCTGATAAAACAACCTCTGTTTCTTCAATCTTCGTGTTGACCACTGACTGACCAAACATCTTTGTTTAAAAAACTGATGGGTATCCACTGGTAGGAAAAATAGCCACTGCTCACTTTTTTATTGTTGACATCCATTCATATTGACCATCAGCGGTTTTCCCAAAAAACAGCCATTGCTCACATTTTTATTACTGATGGTGTTAATTAGTGATAGATTGAAATTAACAAATAAAAACTAGAATTACAATGAAATTACCATTTTACCTAATTGTTACGTTAAAAAAAAAAAAAAAAAATCTTGATGACTATTTGTTGCAAATGAAATCAGTAATTAATGTTAATTTCTTGAGCTTTGAACACTTAAAATGTTGAAAATGTGAATTTCAAACTGACGGTTATTATCTCTTAACTAAAGTTAAAATAAAAATTAGAAAAGTCATCATGACAATTGCTTTCAAATCAGATCAGTAATTACTGATAATATCAGTAATTTTGAAATTCAAAATATGCAAAATGGTAATTTAAAATTGATGTTCTCTCTCTTTTGTTTCCTACTTTGCATTTCATTTCTAATATTTTTTAGCTTAATAAAGCTGAAAATAAGGATATACACTATTTACCTTTCAGTTCCCAATAAACATCAGTTCCCAATAAACGTCATGACAATTGCTTTCAAATCAGATCAGTAATTACTGATAATATCAGTAATTTTGAAATTCAAAATTCAAACCATATATTCTATTCTATTCTAATCCTATAAATAAGATATAATTATCTGGTGTCACATTCAAATCTCGCTCGCTCATATATGTGAGCGTATATCTCTCTCTCAAATGCATCTTTCTCGTGATTCAGCCGCTAATCTCCGATTACACTTCTTTGTTCGAATGTTTGTTGTTTATGTTTATATGTTATCGTTCCAGTATCATTGTTCCAACATCGTCGTTTCAATGAAAATTCGCATCCCACATCAACGTTTCAATATCGATGTTGCAGTATCATTGTTGCAACATCGTGAGAAGTTGCATATGCTACCTTCTTTCATGTGAGAGGTGCAGCTTTAACGGACGATATGTATCTTCTATCGTGAAAAGTTGCAGCTTCAACGGACGATATGTATTTTTGTTAAATCGAAAGTTAGGTTTTCTTGCGTCAGGAAGATTTTCTCCTTTTATAGAAAGTATAGATTCGTCCAATATTGTGGAAAATCAGATGTGCTACAACAGTTGAGAAGAGACATTTTCATTTTAGGTTTGTTTCTTATTTGTGTTGTCAGTAATATAGACTGCGGTGATAGAGACGTGCAGTTCATGGCGATGCTGAAAGACATATATCGAGAGGCTCAGCAATCGATGGAGTTGAAACTAAACTTTCTTAATTCTTACTGTTATTCTTAGATTTGAACTTTAATATTGTTCAGTGTGTGATGTAATTATTGGACTTTTAGTTTTAAGATCATGAATAAATGAATAAATTTAATTTTATGAATCTAAGTTGTGTTTTATTTTTACTTATTATTTAGTGTTTGAGTAAGATTTAGATTATGTTGATGTTGAATTTTGTCTGAACATCTGTTTCATAAGTTAACAGACGTTTAATATTGTGAAGGATTGGTTTGATGTTCAACCTCTGTTTTTTCATTCTTCATGTTGACCACTGATTGACCAAACATATGTGTTTCGATCACTGTTAGCTATCCACTGATAGTTAAAAAATATTCACGGCTCACATTTTTATTGTTGACATCCACTGATATTGACAATCATTGGTTTTCCTAAAAAATATCCACTGCTCACATTTTTATTGTTGATGTGGTTAATTAATTATAGAATGAAATTATCAAATAAAAACTAGAATTAAAATGAAATTACAATTTTACCTAATCGTTACATTCCAATAAGATAATGCTTCGTAGATTCGTAGATGTTTGAAGACCGAAAAAAGTTCAAAGAAGCAGGACTGTGTACATTTGTCTGTCTTTGTCGTTCTTTATACATCTAGGAACTATTATTTGAGAATACCCCTGAATTGATCGGAGCTGTAGAATGAGATCCTGCACTGTTGGGCTATCATCTTTTAAATCCATTTTCCCTAAATTTATGGATTCTGTTTTTCAATAGGGATGTAATGCAATGAGTCCTCTCAAATGAATAGACGGACACTTGCTTCCTCTCAAAGGGTTATTTGTTTAAGTGCAAACATCTGTTTACGTCCAAACAGATTTTTAAGGTCAAATATCTGTTTAACGTCAAATATCCTCACAATAGTTACAACCTCTGTTTTGGTTCAAAGTTTTGATTGTTAAATGTTATCCACTGTTGAAAGACAACCTCTGTTTCTTCATTTTTCATGTTGACCACTGAGTGACCAAACATTTGTGTTTCAATCAATGTATGCTATCAACTGATAGTTAAAAAATTGAATTACAATGAAATTACAATTTTACTTAATCGTTACAATTTTACCTACGAAATCCTAACAAGTGTTAACTCTAGCGTGTAATACTTTATTTTAATAACCTCAACACACATCTTAAAAATAGTTAAAATGAAATTTTTTCATGAATTATAAGCATCAAAATCTTTTCAGGAAATCAAAAATCCATTGTAATAGTTTATTTTAATAATCTCAAATTGCACCATCAGGACTGATAGGCTATCCACTGATGGCTTAAAGTCTCCCACTGTTTTCATTGTAACCATTACAACCACTGATATTATTTCATCACTGGCTTCATAAAACAACTGTCTTCCATTACTTATCAGGGGTTGGCTCGTAGACAGTACATAGCGGTCAGATCTTTTGTAACCGCTGTCACGTCAGCATTCACTTTTCCCCTAAAAAACCCGGATCAAAACCCCCAAACAGGGTTTTTACTGTCGAATTGATTTCAAAATTCCTTTCTCAAAGCAGTTATCCTCCATTTCTCTCAAAATTCCTCATCGTCCTTCTTCCTCAAATGGCAAAATCACCGTCTTCATCATCTGAGAAAATCCACTCAAAAGGCCATAGAAATTCCATACAAAGCTCCCCATAACTACTCGGGTCTATTGACAAAACCAAGTAACACTGAAACCTTCAATTCCGTCATAGATGCTCTTTCGTCTTCAAAGTACAAAACTTTGTTGACTTCTGATGCTCCGATTTACTTGGCAACCCAGAGGGAATTTTGGGAAAATGCAAAACTTGAATCTCAAGATGAAAAACCCATAGCCATCAATTCCTCGATAAAGGGTGTTAAAGTTAAAATCACACCACAAACAATCTCTGAAGTGTTTGAACTCAATGATCTTCTAGGTAAAACTTCTTTCCCAAAAGTAGAGTATCAAACAGATATTTTAGAAAAAGGGTATGCAGAGGAAATGAAAAAAAGACACTTTGTAAAAAGGCAGTTTTCCCCTGCCACAAGGTTTTTGTTTCATACCCTCTTAATGTGTGTTTCTAATAAGACCACTGCTTTCAATGAAATTCCATTAAAGATCCAATACCTGGGTTATGCTATCTTGCATGGGGAAAACTTTAACTATTCCCAGGAGATCTTTGATGACTTGGTAAAAAATGTTACTAGCAAATCATTTTTACTATTTCCAAGGTTCCTAAGTGTCACGTCCCCCGACCCCATCCTGGACAGAATCGGGAGCCGCGAGCAGTCCAGTGGTACCGGTGAGTTATTTTGAAAAATATTGCAGCGGAAATTTTATCAGGACCGTGAGTTAGGAAAAATATCAGAGTTTAGAAACACCGGATTTTATTTAAATAGATGGAATAAATTCCATTGTTACAAAGGTAGCTTTTAATAAAAACAATATTTCTTAATTTGATTTAATTAATAAAATAAGCCACTTCTTGAAGTCTTTTAGTGCCGGATCCAATCCTTACTCCAATCTACTGTAATTACCTGAAACACGTTTTAAAAAGGTTTTGTCAGTGGGAAATACTGAGTGAATCATTCAGTTTACTAAAACGACTCGTTTGTTATAATTTACAGTATTAAGAGTTTTTACATATGTTTCTGATATCTACCAACTACCCACAGTATTTGTCACTCGACCGGATCTGTGACTGTGGTCATATCACCATTGGCTGCCCCAATGAATGACGTATATCACTTAATTTTAGGTTCGCCCACCTAACGTGATTAAAACAGTAGTAATGTGCACAATACCCCACATACTGGCTGTAATTTGGTGATTACATAAACTTAATCACTGTAATTTATAATTCTAAAAATAATTTGGAGTATTGTAAAACAATTGATAAAAAGAGAATGACTCACAAACTGTGAGAAAAAAGAGAATGACTCACATTATAAACATGCAGATTCATACGGCCAAAGTTTAGTCTACAGATAAGCCTTGATATATTGCAGATTTATACAGGCAGAGCTTAGCCTATTGATTTAGCCTTGTAACCTAGTGCACACGAACTAGGTAGGTAACTTAATACAACAATTACGATAACTCACGAGATCAAATTCTCACAACGAACGACAAAGTGCGATACTTAAACATCCATCGATTTAACGACGAACGACAAAGTATAACCCTAATGTGGGTGGCACTTAAACATCCATTGGATATATTGATCGGTCGGAAAATGAATCGTAATAGCGATCGAGTTAATACCCTGTATCGTAGCAGCACCCTGCTATACTAATTAGTGATTCGCGTGTGTGTAGTGGGGAGTATTTTCGGTAGTTAAACATATAGTTTAACAAAATGGAATACGTATTTGTGTAAAACCTAAATCAAACCTTAACGGTAGTCACGAGATTCGAACCTTAACGAATTTCACAAAGTATAGTCTTATTCAGACAGTACTTTGGTATCCATTTAATGAACTCACAAAGTATAGTACTTTGGATTCCGAAATTCACAAAGCACAGCACTTCGGCATTCGTTAGATGGTTCCTGAATCGATCGGACAGAATATCGCTTTGGTGATTATTGGTTAGAACACCAACGTATAGAGAAAGAAATGAGCAACGAAGAATGAAATCCTAAGTTCCTATTTATAGCAAGCAAGCAAGCACCTCAACAATTTCTTCTGATCGATGTGGGATTTCAATTGACATGCCTACCTACCTGCTTGACATGCCTACCTACTTGCTTGACATGCCTACCTACCTGCTTGACATGCCTACCTACCTGCTTGACATGCCTACCTACCTGCTTGACATGCCTACCTACCTGCTTGACATGCCTACCTACCTGCTTGACATACTTGGGTGTCTTAATTAGGGTTTCCTTATTGGATAATTATTATACTAAATATTAATTTTAGTGAGAGTTGTTACATCCTCCCCACCTTAATAAAAAATCTCGTCCTCGAGATTTGGACTATGATATTTTCTTTAGGTTTTTTTTCTTTTAATTAAGAAAAATAATGTATCGTGGAATGGAATCAAAAGATATTTTGAGGGGTATGAAAATTTAAAAATAAAAATGATTTATAGAAACAATTGGATTCAATATTCGAAATGAACTTACTTTGATCAATTGAGGGAGATTCCGAATTGATAAATATCTATTTGTGAATGGGAGTATGGAAAATGATTTGTTAATGATTATCCGAAAATCAACATCGTTTACTTAAAGGGTACTGGACAATAGAATTTAGTGTATCGTAATCTGAGTACATAATTGTACCAAGAATATGACAAATCAAACGAATGGCGTATGAATAGGGTTTATTATTAGCACAGACTACAAATGTATATGGATACTGCAAGGTATTGTTATGATAAATTTACCGTTTTCGAATTTAACTGAGAGTTTCAAGGAAGCGAATCTAGATATTTAAAAAGATGAGACATTCCGATGAAATGATATAGTTTCCAAGGTGATTATGTTTAAGCCAAAAGATATATGATCTATAGATTTTTAGAATGAATGTGAAGAACTTTTTGGAATTAGTAAAATTCTTTGTCAGAAGAAAACTTACCTTGATTGGTACCTAAGGAAGACTTAAGATTGATCGGTTCAAAATGAAATCATGAAAATGTTTTGTCAAATATTGAATTATGATATGAGAAAATCAATGTGCTGAGATGGGTGATTTGTAAGAATATATGAAAAGACAATAAAGTTAGTATATTTTTGTCTTAATACATAATTGTATTCAGATGATTTTAATCAAAATGTTTGATTAAAGATAGGTGATACTTTGATTTACTAAATACCTTTTCCTTTTATGTTATCATAAAGTAGAATAATAAATAAATATAGATAGGTTTAGAATATCAAACCCGGGATAAATTTTGACAAAATAATGATATATTTTTTTATAAATAGGTTTACCCAATATCGTAGAACTCATTTTAAAATCAAGTGTGTTTAATTATAAGATTTTATAATAGGGTATTTTAAATTATAAAAGTAAAATAATAAATGTTTATTTTAATATCAAGCATACTTAAATATTGGCTTGCGTAAATAACATTTGATAAATATATATATTTATAAAAGAATATTTCTATTAATAGTTGTGAAATATTAATCAAGATGAACATTTATTTATAATATGTCTTGTTCAGGAATACTTAGACAATTATTTAGATAATTTTATTCGTCCTTTGATTGTTTTATGAAAATATGTCTTCTCTTTACAATACAAAGTATACATATTTCTATATATAATATAAAATATTTTTATATATATATAATTGAAATTTACTAAATAAGTATGATGACTTAATTTATATATATTTATATTAAATAGTTATTATCATGGTTGGATATTGGTTAGTGCTGCCTTGTTTAAGCATCGGTGGCCAGTCCATGCCTAACTAAGGCTAGGCTATTCAATACATGCCCTTGATAATAACTCTAGTATCTAAAAATAATAATACTAATAATATTACTAATAATAAAACTAATATTAATTGCCAATAATAAATGCATAAACTTAAATGAGAGTATACTTCAAAGAAAATTTTATACGTAAAAATATAAATTCTTTACCTTAATGGTTTTAACAAAAATTTTAAATACAGGAATACTATATTGGAAGTTTCTATATATAATCAATTAAATTTATATAATGTTTTTCGATCAATGATGATAAGGTAAGAAATATCACGAAAGGCTCGATTTAGGTTGTAAGGACTAAGGAATTAGGACATGAAATGATGGATCATTATCTTAGCACATAATTGTGTTAAGATTGCTTTTATAAAATAAATTAACAAAGCAGATTCAATATAGATAAATAAATAATTAAATCCTAAATTAGCGCAATCTTCAAATTTTGTGAAAATGTCATTACAAGGTGAACGTGATCAAAGAAATAATTCAGTGAAGTCGAAGGCCAAGAAAGCATGTTATAGTTCAAGAGAATCGAAATGCTTGTTGGGATTATTCCGAATTCGGATATGATGGCTTAAAATATCATATGGGACTTTGAATTGAATACGGATTGCGAGCAAGTTAACTGGGTTTGGATAAAAACGAATTTTAATAAGGAAGTTCGGACATGATCACAACAGAAATCATGTATACTCTTCAAAAGAAAATCGAGTTTTTCAAGAAATTCATTGATTCGATATTAAAGAGTCATCGCTTTGTAAAAACGCGGTTTACAATGAAAAGATCAAGTATAGCGAAATGATATTTGAGCTTTTGATAAAACAACAAATTGGAATGATGCCCTCTTATGGTCTTCATAATTCAAATGAACCACATGCGTAACAAACAGTGCATGTGTAGCGTGTGGATTTATCAAGAAATGAAATGAATCAATATTTGCTATTATGAAAGAAATCTTTATGGTATGATGATCATTAAAAGAAGTAGAAACACGAAAGTCAACTTATTTATAGGCAGAAGTCAGAATTGCAACGAAAGAAATATAAGAACTTTATCTTAAATCTCGTGTGATAACCTTTGTTAAGTGACATTACCAAGGAATGTCGAATGAAATGAAATGAAATAGGGGATTTGCAAAGGTAGATGACTTCTTTTGTAGTGCCAATAATTATGACTATAATTAGACTGTGCACCGATGGTTGTGAAATATTGTTCCAACGTACCTCAGCGATATTGTGATCGTTTGTAAGATCATGTGGCAAAGTGCCGTTTTTTTTTTATTAGGAGTTCTTTTACTGACGGAATTAGTATTGGTGTCATCGTGCCTAATTTATATTTTCCAAAGGTCTTGCCTTGGAAGTCATGTGTGATAAACTTCGACGTCCGTGGATATATATAATTTAAGTTTTATGTGTTTGTTGTGCATTAGAACAACTTTAGATGTTTCTTACTTGCGTTAATAGTTTATGATAACGCATTGGTAATTCTTATATTTTTAATGGTGTTCCAATTTATAGAGTTTCCATTGTTTATTTTGTCACACGAACTACGAGACAAATGATCAAACGAAATAATGTTTGATATCGGAAAAGAGATTCCTAATAAAGAAATCTAGACACATATGCTTATGTTTTATTCCTAATCGACTTTTGGAATTCCTTATAGATATACATATCTATATAATTATATATTTCACATGCTGTAATATACATACCTTCTATAAGATCAATATATTTAGCAGATTCATATTTCCAAAAACAAGTCAAATATCTAGTCATTATTTTATTTAGGGAAATCTTGTCACCGATTTGACATATTATTTACCCCGTCTTATCCGGTTCGCGTCGGAGAGGTAACTTCAGTATATCCAGACAAGCTGGAGAGTCTGCTACTCTATACCCAGTTTTGCCGGAGAAAATTTTCTACTTCCCATAAATAGTATCTTTTCAAGATTTTTAAAAGTGCCTCTTTTATTAGGACTTTTATCCAGAATCAAGGAAATTTGTATTTCCCTAACATATCTTATTCTCGACCAAATAATATCAATAAGCAAGAAGCAATTACGTGCTATTGCCTGCTAATCGTCATTTTTATGGAATACCAATATCTATTACATTGTACTTATATAAGTAATTTACCTTAAAGTTTATTTAAGGCAAAATTCTTAAGTTCAAGTCTAAATATCATCCGGAGTGCTATCAGATAATATTAAGCTTCTAATTTTCCGTTTAAACTTAGGTATTATTATAACACCTAATTGCGTAAACAAGTAGTGATGTGCGTGAAGTGTGTTATAATTTAGATGTATATTTAAGCCCCTTTTTACACTTTTAGCCAAGTTTTAAATTTATAAAACACGATATTTACTAACACTAAACACACATATGGGCAAGTGCACCCATCGTGGACGTAGTATAGTGTTGGTAAGATACCGAGGTCGTCCAAGGACACAAGAGCTTTTAATACCGGTTTATCCTCAACGTCTAATCAAATCAAAAAAAGTGAGAGAAAATGTTTTAAACTAAGAAAAATAAAATCTAACTAAATGCTGAAAAATAAAATAAAATAAAAAACAGATAGACAAGATGAATCACTTGGATCCGACACGTGTGTTAGTATAACATTTGATTATTTTTGCACTTTTGCACTTGTTTAAGAGATTATCTTAGTTATTGTAGTAGGCCCCTCTTTTGAAGGCGACGTTACCCTCAACCCAGTAGTTTGAGTCAGCAAGGATACAATCCTAAAGGGTCGGATTATTGAAAGATAATGAATTAAGTTATTAATGCAAATTGTGGTAGGCCCCGCTTTCGGCGGTGACGTTACCCTCGGCTAAGTAGTCTGAGTCAGCAGGGATACAGTCCTAAATAGCCGGGTTATAGTATTAATAGTAGTTAACTTATGAGGGGGTCAAAGAGTTTGGATCTCCGCCATCCAATACCTATGGGAATTGAAGGAGATCCTACTAAATTTGACCCAGGTCCCAAGCAGGACCTCTAAACGCTGAACAAGGGCAAGACCCTTACCAAACCGTTCCCTTAACCCCCGACCAGGTAGCCAACATACCTCCATATAGACCGTGGAGATATGAATGGTGAAAATCTTTTATTTTATATAGACAGTAAAATAACGCCAAGACACCATGGACAAACGATAAGGAAAGATCACCTTCAACATAAGTAACTAGTTATTAAAGTCATTAATACAAAACCAAATAAAAAGTGCAAAAGAGTAAAAATAAAAAGTATTATACTAAACACTTGTCTTCACCAAGTGATGTAAGAGACTTAGGCAAACATGGCCTTGATTGTCAAGAACTCTTACGATCAATCTTGGATCCCGAGACGACTCACACACTCTACGATGGACAATGGATGATGGTGGTAGATGATGGTGCTATGGTGGTGGTGGGTGGTGGATGAAGTGTGAGAGAGGTGGTGTGCCAAGGGATGAGATGGAATGAAACCAAGCACCCCTATTTATAGGCTGAACAGAAGGCTGGGCACGGCCCCGTGTCCGCTGGACACGCCCCCGTGCCCGTCTGACACTCTCTCTCTTCATTAATTGTAATTCGCAATTACAATTAATGCGCCTGCTGTACTTTCACCACGCCCCCGTGCCCGCTGGACACGGCCCCGTGGTGGGCAATGGAAGCTTCTACTAGTTTGTCTTTTCTGCTGCTTCTTGGGCACGGCCCCGTGTTCGCTGGACACGGGGCGTGTTCAGTCTTCTGTTTTCTCTTCTTTGTCTTGGGGGGTGCCGTTGAGGGTCCGGGCAGTCTACTTTTATTCCTTTTCTTGTATTTATGCTAGAATTAGTTGTCTTTTTGCTTCTTTTGTGATTTTGAGCTCATTTCATCCTGAAAATACAAAAGAAAGACAAAAACACTCTTTTTCCAACATTAGTACTTAAAAAGGGTTAGTTTTATGCCTTAATTGATGTGTTTTATATGTTGCATTTTACACACATCAAGTAGCTTAGCTTATACTAAGGCATCTTTTCTTATGTTCAAGTCTAACTGCTATCGGCTGTGCTACCATTTAACAGTAATCTCCTAACTCTTTTTATTTAAGCTTAAGTATTATTATCACAACACTTATAGGTTTAAAGCAGTGGCTCTGATACCACCTTCTGTCACATCCCCCGACCCCATCCTGGACGGAATCGGGAGTCGCGAGCAGTCCAGTGGTACCGGTGAGTTATTTTGAAAAATATTGCAGCGGAAATTTTATCAGGACCGTGAGTTAGGAAAAATATCAGAGTTTAGAAACACCAGATTTTATTTAAATAGATGGAATAAATTCCATTGTTACAAAGGTAGCTTTTAATAAAAACAATATTTCTTAATTTGATTTAATTAATAAAATAAGCCACTTCTTGAAGTCTTTTAGTGCCGGATCCAATCCTTACTCCAATCTACTGTAATTACCTGAAACGCGTTTTAAAAAGGTTTTGTCAGTGGGAAATACTGAGTGAATCATTCAGTTTACTAAAACGACTCGTTTGTTATAATTTACAGTATTAAGAGTTTTTACATATGTTTCTGATATCTACCAACTACCCACAGTATTTGTCACTCGACCGGATCTGTGACTGTGGTCATATCACCATTGGCTGCCCCAATGAATGACGTATATCACTTAATTTTAGGTCCGCCCACCTAACGTGATTAAAACAGTAGTAATGTGCACAATACCCCACATACTGGCTGTAATTTGGTGATTACATAAACTTAATCACTGTAATTTATAATTCTAAAAATAATTTGGAGTATTGTAAAACAACTGATAAAAAGAGAATGACTCACAAACTGTGAGAAAAAAGAGAATGACTCACATTATAAACATGCAGATTCATACGGCCAAAGTTTAGTCTACAGATAAGCCTTGATATATTGCAGATTTATACAGGCAGAGCTTAGCCTATTGATTTAGCCTTGTAACCTAGTGCACACGAACTAGGTAGGTAACTTAATACAACAATTACGATAACTCACGAGATCAAATTCTCACAACGAACGACAAAGTGCGATACTTAAACATCCATCGATTTAACGACGAACGACAAAGTATAACCCTAATGTGGGTGGCACTTAAACATCCATTGGATATATTGATCGGTCGGAAAATGAATCGTAATAGCGATCGAGTTAATACCCTGTATCGTAGCAGCACCCTGCAATACTAATTAGTGATTCGCGTGTGTGTAGTGGGGAGTATTTTCGGTAGTTAAACATATAGTTTAACAGAATGGAATACGTATTTGTGTAAAACCCAAATCAAACCTTAACGGTAGTCACGAGATTCGAACCTTAACGAATTTCACAAAGTATAGTCTTATTCAGACAGTACTTTGGTATCCATTTAATGAACTCACAAAGTATAGTACTTTGGATTCCGAAATTCACAAAGCACAGCACTTCGGCATTCGTTAGATGGTTCCTGAATCGATCGGACAGAACATCGCTTTGGTGATTATTGGTTAGAACACCAACGTATAGAGAAAAGAAGAAAGAAATGAGCAACGAAGAATGAGATCCTAAGTTCCTATTTATAGCAAGCAAGCAAGCACCTCAACAATTTCTTCTGATCGATGTGGGATTTCAATTGACATGCCTACCTACCTGCTTGACATGCCTACCTACTTGCTTGACATGCCTACCTACCTGCTTGACATGCCTACCTACCTGCTTGACATGCCTACCTACCTGCTTGACATGCCTACCTACCTGCTTGACATACTTGGGTGTCTTAATTAGGGTTTCCTTATTGGATAATTATTATACTAAATATTAATTTTAGTGAGAGTTGTTACACTAAGCTTTTATTTTCAAAAGAAAATTGGAAAGTATGATGCTCATGTACTCATGCAGGGTGAACCTTTTCAAATAAATGGCCTTACACCTGTAACATTTACAAGGCTATCAAAAGTGTCTAAAACACAAGCAGAGGCTCCTGAGCAGACTTTAGCAGCTACCACTGCTCCTCAGGCACCTGCTGCTGAGCCCACTGCTCAAGGTGATCACAGCAGAAAAACAACTGCTGTGAAACGCACACCTAAATGCACCAAAAGACCAAGACAAAAGAAAATACAAAAGCCCCCCCCCCCAAACCTAAAACAAAGGCAACTCTTGAAGATGAGATCCCAGAGCAACTGCCAGTGACAACACGAAAGTCACCAGAAACCACTGCTGCTACTTCCTCACAGCAGATGGTAGAAACATCCCAACCCGAGCCTCAAACTCCTCCTGCTTCTTCTAAAAAAGAACAGGTTGTAAGAACCGGGACACCAAATTATGATGCTCTAGAATCACTTGATACTATCATTCACATCCCACTTCCCGGGGAAACTTCTCTTTCCACACTCATACTCACCTCTTAAATTGTTGCACAAACAAAACTTTTGTTGGATGCAGTTGATATAGCTCAGACAGAAATCAGTTCCTCTCAACCACCTATCACTGAGTGCATGCCATCACAAGTGACTGAGTTTGAACTCCCTATCATTGCTAACCCACCAACAACAGCAAAGGAGGTTACACTGCAGGATGTACAAGTACTTCCTGTCAGTAGTTCAAGCGAAGCAGCAACTACAGATGTTGGAACCACTGATCTACACCTGGCCAGTTGTTTCATAAATCAGACTTCCTTGAAGGCAATTTCCTCTGCAGCAACTCTAATAACCACTGGTGTGTTTGTTCCAACCACTGGTACATTTAAAAGGTTATTAGTTGCTGAGGAAAGAAGTGCTCATTACCGAGAACAAGGGGCATCATTGGATACCTTTTGGGAAAATTTTCCTAAGGCAACCACTGATACAACCACTGTTAGTGGGAAATCAGATGATTCCATTAAGTTCGGTGATGGTTTAATGTACCGAGAATTGACGAATAGAGTTGACAAGCTTGATACATCTGTTGCAGAAATCAAAGACATGCTGCAACAGTTGTTGAAAGCACAAAAGGTACCACCCACTGCTGCACCAACTTCAGCAGCTGCTCCTTCATCTGCTCCCACTCCAAATGAGCTGTGGAGTTTATTTCAACCTCTGCTACACCAACAAAGAGAATTAGCTGGTCGGCAACATGAGATACAAGTTCCAAAGGTTAGAAATCTCATGGAAGCAAGGTTTAAAGACACCCAGTCAGATATCAAGGCAATCAAGGCCCATTTACTAAACACCACTGGCACTGCTCCTCCCTCTATCATCTTTGTGGACAACCCACCACCAGCTGATGCCAAAAAGGGGGAGAAAATGAAGCAGTTGACAAAGAAGGGATATGAAGATGGATTGTACATTGCATCAGGCAATTCAAGTAAGCTTGCAGACATCCCTTTGCCAGATGGTTCCAAAAAGATTGATGTAACCACAAATGCCATTGCTGATACAAAAGCAAGTGTAAAAAGGGATATGGAGGCAAAGGACAAAGCAAGGTTTGAACAGAAGAAGAGAGTTTTTATGGAAATGAATGAGCAGGGTATTTCAGAACCAAAGGATGAAAAAAATCCTAAGGTCAAAAGAAAGCAGCCTACTAGACATCAATCTCCCAAACCAACAGATGTTAAAACTCCTGTTGTATCAACAACTGTTGGTACTTCAGTGGTTTCAACAGCTGTTAGTCAAACAACTGCCACCACTTCAACATACACCACAACTACTGCTTTCAGTTCAACTACTACGTCACCAAAAACGTCATCACCACCAAAAATCACCTCACCACCAAAAACAACTTCATCACCACCATCATCTCCTGCTAAAAAGCAGAAGACTTCAGATGACACATCATCTGTTGTAATGACAACAGTGGTTGAAACACCAGTTGTTCCAACAACTACTGCTCCCACTTTAATCACTGCCTCACCAAAAACATCATCACCACCAAAAATCACCTCACCACCAAAAACAACTTCATCACCATCATCATCTCCTGCTAAAAAGCAGAAGACTTCAGATGACACATCATCAGTTATAATGACAACAGTGGTTGAAACACCAGTTGTTCCAACAACTGTTAGTCAGCAACCTTCCACTCAAATCACTACCACTCAATCCATCAAAACACCACCAACCTCTCCTGAATCCAAAAGGAGAACGGTAACCAATGTTGTCCTAGATGATGACACTTCACCACCATAAACATCCACACAATTACTGCCAGTTGTACCTATTCCAAACCTTGTTCCTCTTTCTTCAGCTCAAGTTGAAAAACCAAACACTGCCATCACTCCTGCAAGTGCTCAGTACCCTTTAGAGCTTATAGCAGTTAGAGAGGAGATTAAATCCTTCTACACTGAAGATGACCCTGCTAAAAGGAGTTTTCCATCTCTTGAAGGATATCCTAGGCCAAACAACATTGAAGAATATAGTTTATAACCTTATAATTTTTTTATCGGGTTAAATTTTTTACTTTTATCAGGATTGCTTTGTCCATATATATTTGAGAATTGTTTGTGTACAAGGTTAACGGTCCCCTTTACGTTCTTGAATTCTACTTCTCATTATTTATCTTTCCTCTCAAATTGGTCTAACACCACCCAGTTTGCCCTAATTTTACTATGAGTTTATATATAGGATAGAGTTCTTCCGATAATAACAAACAGACAATGAAGTCAGTCCCATTCGTGTAACGCTTATCCTATAGTTTGGTTTCAATCTATTTCCTTATTTAGCAGACGGTCACTTGCTATAAAAGGAATATAACTTACGCATGCATGCATCATGCTTTTATAGATACAATGTATTGACTAGGATTTTACGCTCCGCTTTCGCTATACGCATATAATGTATATATGTATGCGTTCTAGGGGGCAAAAGTCAAAGTGCACTACTTTTAACGTTATTTTACTTATTTCGTAAAAATAGTGTCAAAAGGGGGGGGGGTTAATCATGAATCATGTGGTGGCGTTGATAGCTGAAAGACAAGGGGGTACATAATCGGTCTTTGCTGAGTGCTATGTCTCTTGCGTCCAAGGCTTGATGTAACTAGACGGGGTTTCAAACTTAATAAGGACATCATAAAACTCATATCAGTAATAATCTATTTATCTATATATATATATATATATATATATAGAGAGAGAGAGAGAGAAAGTATAATGTACAAAAGGGCTTAACGTACGTTAACGTACGTACGCGACAGAAAAACAACTTGCGTGATTACATTTCCATGCGTTATTATGCTCCCATGCGTGACTGCGGCAGGAAAACAACTTGCGTGATTACATTTCCATGCGTTATTAATGCTCCCATGCGTGATTATCACTAAATAACTGATCCCATGCGTGATTAACTGATCCATGCGTGATTATGGCCCTGATCTGATGGTTACGCTTGTCACGTACGTGAAGTACGATAAGGCTTTTTGTATGTTAACCTTTCTCTCTCTCTCTCTCTCTCTCTATATATATATATATATATATATATAAAGCATCTTCTGTGTACCAAAATGTAATTTCCCCCTTGAATATTAAGGCTGTGGGGTATGGTGGGGTGGGGGTTGGGACTTGGGTTGGGCATTTGGTGACACGTGTCCGCGGAGCCAGCCCACTGCCGGGTTACGTGTCCGCGGGGTATGGCGGGGCGTGGGTTGGGCTTGGGTTGGGTGAACCGCGTGGCATAAATGGTTTTTTTAAATTTCAAAATTTAAAACACCCGCCTGACGTGGCGGGGTGAGTAAATCAGAGTCCGCCAGCTCGCTTGGCCAAACCGCCCCACGCCCGGCTTGAAACCCAAGCCCCAAGGGCCACGCCACAAACCCAAGCCCACCCGGGGTGGTGACTTGAGCGTTCTACCCCAACCCATGCCAAAAGTCCCGCCCCATACCCCACGGCCTAAGACGTCATACGAAAAGTCAGGCTTAATTCCCTTTATTTTCATCCCCACTTCCAAATCTGCCCTTCTTCGAAGAAGATTCAATGATTTCTTCTAGTTTTTTTTAATCATGAAGTGTGTAACGATTTCATGATTGAATGTCTATTCAATTTTCGCATTGAATGCAATTGATACGGTATTAATAAGTAAAGGGTCTGTATTGTAAATAATGAATAGTTGAGGGACGAGTTAGGTCTAAAGTGATGTTAGGTAGTTAAGAGTTAGTTGAAGATTGTGTACTTAAACAGAAGTTGTTAATGAAAGTAGTTACTGTTGAGTGAGCTAATTTTCTTGTCTTCTCTCTCTAATCTCTCTCTAAACAGTTCGTATCATTGGTATCAGAGCTCTCCGATCCTCGGAAGCTCCATTACTGATTACCTGAGCGTTCAATTCAGTAGAATCAATCAATTGTTCGATTGATTCAGTTCAATTCATCTCAGGATTGTTCATTGTTCGAGCAATTCTAACCAAATTTCATTTAGATTCATCAATTCAATTGATAATTTCAAGATGACAACTCGGAGTCAAGCTGAAATTGAAAAGACATTGAAAGATCATACAACTTCATTATTGAAATTTGATGCTTTCATGGAGAAAACAGAGAATACTTTTTCGGATGTCAAGAAATTGCTGGAAAAGTTGGCTAACCACAGCAATACAGATGATACAGGAACTTCAACCAATCAAGAAATGATCAACAGGTCCATGGATAGGCTGTTCAGATTGGGGAAGATTGAATTTCCCAAGTATAATGGGTCAGCGGATGTGGAAGAATGGGTGTGTAAATGTAAACATTTCTTCGATGTGGATGATACCCTAGAAGCTTACAAGGTTCGTTATGTAGTCATCAATTTGGAAGGTAAGGCTATGAAATGGCATAACAACTTTCTTAAGACTAGACCCATTGCTAGTATTCCTTGGGCAGAATATTCTAGAACTATAATAGACAGATTTTCTACTCAGTTGTTCAAAGATGCTATGGGTTTGTTGTCATCCACCGTTCAAACTGGGGATTTAGAAACATATTGTGATGAGTTTGATGAAAATCTGTTAAGGGTTACAATTGCAGAAGAGTATGCAATTAGTCTCTTCATTAAGGGTCTTAAACCGGAGTTAGGAGGTCCAGTTAGTATGTTTGACCCTAAAACTATGAAAGAAGCTTATATGTTGGCCAAGAAACAAAAGTTGGCTAATGATAGAGTCAAAAATCAGTACAAAACCTCATTCAATTCTAAGCCTACCCCGTCAACCTTTGTGGCCAACCCTAAACCCCTGTCAACTTTTAAACCACCTGTTAATACTTCTCATTTGCCCTTGTTACCCAACCCACCAGCAAACCAAAAGTTTACTACCAAAAGGCTCACTAGTAAAGAAATAGAAACCAAAAGAGCTAAGGGGGAATGTTTTTGGTGCAATGATAAATTCACTCCTGCTCACAAATGTCCCAATAAACAGTTGTATGTATTGGAAGTTTGGAGTGGGGAAGATGATAGTCAACAGGAAAATGAAGAAGGGGAACAATTCGTTGACATTATGGGGCAAGAACAAGTCATAGATACCACACTAAATGACCCACTTATTTCTATACTTGCTCTGACCGGGATTCCCTCATTTTCTACTATGCAAGTGGTAGGAAATTTGGGCACCAAACCATTACAAATTTTGATTGATTCTGGCTCCACTCACAACTTTATAGATGAAAAATTGGCTAAGAAGCTAAAATGTTCTTTGCAAAGTATTAAGGACATGAAAGTTGGGGTAGCCAATGGGTCACAGTTAATGTGTGGACAGATGTGCTCAGGTTTCCAATGGCAGATGCAAGGGTTGTGGATGAAAGCAGACGTGTTAGTATTACCCTTGGCAAATTATGACATGGTTTTGGGGGTTCAATGGTTGTCACCATTAGGAGATATAGTATGGAACTTTCAAGATATGACCATGCAGTTTAAAGTGAATGAGAAGGTGTATCAATTGAAGGGCAGCAACACTAATAGAGTTTCATTATGTTCCACTGAATTAATGGATCATCTGTTGGGTCTTCAGGGAAGTCAACTTGTGCAGTCCCAATTGTTTAGCTTACAACAAGAAGGAAAGTCTGATCAGTTCCAACATAGATCAGTGGTTACCAAAAGTGAGGAGTATCCATCCATTAAAGCTTTGATTGAGGAATTCCAGGATGTCTTTGCAGTTCCTACTACCTTGCCATCTGATAGGCCTTTTGATCATAAGATAAGGTTGAAGGATGAGTCAATGGTTATTGATCAGAAACCTTATAGATATCAAGCTGCACAGAAAGACATAATTGAGAAGATGACTAAAGAACTGTTGGATACTGGAGTAATTCAGGGTAGTTCTAGTCCATTTGCAGCCCCAGTTGTGTTGGTAAAGAAAAAAGATGCATCCTGGAGGATGTGTATAGATTACAGGAAATTGAATGATGCTACAGTGAAGAATAAGTATCCAATTCCCTTAATAGAAGATTTGTTGGATGAATTGGGTAAGGCTGTAATCTTTTCTAAGTTGGACTTGAGATCTGGATACCATCAGATTAGGATGTTTCCAGATGATGTCCACAAAACAGCATTTAGAACTCATGAGGGACATTTTGAGTTCTTAGTTATGCCTTTTGGCCTAACTAATGCACCTGCCACATTTCAGTCCCTGATGAATCATACATTCAAGCCGTTCTTGAGGAAATCAGTGCTGGTGTTTTTTGATGACATACTCATCTATAGTCAGTCAGTGGATCAGCATGTGTCACATTTGAGAGCAGTATTAGAGGTTCTGAGAAGCAATCAACTGTTTGCTAAACTGTCAAAGTGTGAATTTGGGGGTACCACTGTTGAGTACTTGGGTCACATTATTTCTAAAGATGGTGTTGCTACTGACCCAAAGAAAATAGAAGTAGTTGCACAGTGGCCAGTTCCTACAATTGTTAAGCAACTCAGGGGATTTTTGGGTTTATCCGGCTATTACAGAATGTTCATTAAATCTTATGGTATTTTGGCTAAACCCCTTACTTCCTTACTTAAAAAAGATAATTTTGTTTGGAATGAAGAAGCTACAATAGCTTTTGAGAAGTTAAAAGAGGCTGTTTGTTCACCACCTGTCTTGGCATTACCAGATTTTGATAAGACTTTTGTCTTAGAAACTGATGCTTCAGCTTTAGGCATTGGTGCTGTCTTAATGCAGGACAACCATCCTTTAGCTTTTATCAGTAAAGCTCTATCATCAAGACAGCATGCATGTTCAGTTTATGAAAAGGAGCTATTGGCCATTATCTATGCTGTCAAACATTGGCACTATTATCTGTCTAGTGGTCACTTCATCATAAAAACAGATCAGAGGAGTTTGAAATATCTCATGGAACAGAAGTTAACTACCCCTCTTCAACATGCTTGGTTATCAAAAATGTTGGGGTATGATTATGAAATAGTCTATAAAGAAGGAAAGGAGAACCAGGTGGCAGATGCTTTGTCTAGAGTATCTGGGCCTGCATTATTGACTATTTCATTATCTACTTTGGATGCCTCATTATTGCAAAGAATTAGGGATTCTTGGTCACAAGATCATGTCTTGTTGGAAAAGATTGAGAAATTATCAAAAGGGGAAATTGTTCCAGGGTATAAATGGGATGGGCAGTTGTTGATGAAAGGGAATAGAGTGGTCATAGGTGGTGATGTGAAGCTACAACAGGATATTATTCAATTGTCCCACAGTTCTGGAATGGGGGGGGCATTCATGGGTTCATGCAACTACTCAAAGGATAAAAGGAATGTTTAAATGGAAAGGGCTGCACAAGCAGGTCAAATAGTACATCAGAACATGTGATATCTGTCAAAGGGTTAAAACTGAAAATGTAGCATACCCTGGCCTTTTACAGCCTTTGCCTATTCCAAAGTCAGTATTTTCTGATATATCAATGGACTTCATTGGTGGATTCCCTAAAGTGAATGGAAAGGATTCTGTGATGGTAGTAGTGGATAGATTGACTAAGTATGGTCATTTTATTCCTATTAGTCATCCTTATTCTGCAATGACAATGGCTCAGTTGTTTATGGATCATGTTTTTAAGCTTCATGGGTGGCCCCAGACGATTGTGAGTGATAGGGACCCTATATTCTTGAGTAATTTCTGGAAAGAATTCACTAAGATGCATGGTGTGCAATTGGCTATGTCAACTGCTTATCATCCTCAGTCTGATAGTCAAACTGAGGTTGTAAACAGGTGCATTGAAGCTTATCTAAGGGCTATGACTTTGAGCACCAGTACATCTTGGCTCAAGTGGCTATCTTTGGCAGAATGGTGGTATAACACCAACTTTCGTTCAGCCATTAAAACCACTCCTTTTCAAGCCTTATATGGTTATCCACCTCCACTATTTGTTCCCTATATTCCTAAAGACTGCACTATGGAGGCTGTTGATCAGTTGTGTTTGGAAAGGGAGCAACTGCTTAAAGAATTGAGGAAACATCTGCTTACTGCTTCTAATCGGATGAAACAAAAGGCGGATAAGAAGAGGTCTGAAAGGGTATTTGAGGTAGGGCAGTGGGTGTATTTGAAATTGCAAGATTATAGACAAAACTCCTTAAGGAATCACAAACATCACAAGCTGAGCCCTAAATACTTTGGACCATTTTTTTATTATTGAAAAAGTGGGAGCAGTGGCGTATAAGCTGGATTTACCTGAAAAAGCTCAATTACATCCAGTCTTTCATGTGTCGTTGTTAAAGCCAGCTCATGGTGATCATTCAGTCATCCTCCCTTTACCTGTTCAACCAAGGTTTTGTTACAGTCCGGCTACCGTGATTGATAAAAGGATGGTGAAAAAGAATAATCGGACGAGTATGGAAGTGCTGATTAAGTGGAATGACTTACCAATTACTGATGCATCATGGGAAAATTTGGAAGAGATGATGATTCAATTTCCAGAGTTTCATTTTGACTAATAATTTTGAGGTCAAAATTAGTTGAAGGGAGGGGTATTGATACGGTATTAATAAGTAAAGGGTCTGTATTGTAAATAATGAATAGTTGAGGGACGAGTTAGGTCTAAAGTGATGTTAGGTAGTTAAGAGTTAGTTGATGATTGTGTACTTAAACAGAAGTTGTTAATGAAAGTAGTTAGTGTTGAGTGAGCTAATTTTCTTGTCTTCTATCCCTAATCTCTCTCTAAACAGTTCGTATCAGCAATTGAAGACGTGGATTGACTCCCATTTAACCCTTTCATCCATGGAATTCTAGAACCCTGCATTTGTATCACATTTATATCAGTGACTTGAACCGTCCATTATCAAGCACAAATCATCGATTCTTTGAGATGGGTATTATTAGGGTTTAGAATGTTGACCTGGCCGGAGAACTATGTTGTTGTTTCGCCGGCCACTAGCACTGCTACTCCGCCGCCTGTCTCACCAGGTATGCACAATGCACAAATTAGGAGTTAATTGTTTCAGTTTCATGGTTTTTTTGGTTTTAATATGTATTTTGTAGTTATTAAGTTTATTATTTTATAAAGATGCTTCTTATAATCTTATTTAGGTTTCAATGTAAGTTAAAGAGATATGGGTGGACAAAAAATGTGTTGACGATCCACCCTTGTTGGAAAATTATCCGTCAATTTGGTGAGTTAAGATGAAATCGACTTTCAGTTTTTTGTTTGTTCTTCTCTGATAATTATATTCATTTTTGAGGGGTGATTTAGGTTATTTTGTTAGTAAGCTAAGTGGTTATAAATCAGTCGTAACTTTTCCACTAAGTCCAGTTAATTATAGTTACACCATCTATGGTTTCTTTCTTATCTCCACTTTTGAATTGTAGGTCTGACCCATTAACATGTTCTACTCGTATGTTATTTTTTTTTTCCTTTTTTATAAGTTTTGCGCGTTTTACCTTTTATGAATAAAATATAAACCAAGTCAACCGGTTTATAAGTAAAATGAGTCTGAATTGCCACCTCATTCAAATAGCTGACCATGTGTATCTATATTTATGAGACCAAATGAAGAGCATACACTAATAAACAAATTGGAAATCCAGTCTCAGTTTAATGAACATGAATGTTGTTTGATGAAATTCCGTTTTTACCCTTCAGCGGTTAATTGACCCCAGAATATGTATTGGGTGGTCGGATGACTTTGGTAGTAGCAGCCTGGGCCTTAGTGAAATTTGATGAACATGAGTTCTGTATTGAGGGATAGGCTGAAGTTTTCTTTGTTAATTGTGTTTGCAAAAAATATAATTAAATGATATAGGAGGTGTATGAAACTTTGGACGATTTTGAATGCATTCGGCCCATTAAACATGTTTTCCTTTTAGCTATATTTTTAGTGGGCGTTTGAAATAAGAAAAGAAACAACCCGGGTCATCTATATATTACTAACGGCTCGAAATGCCTACCTCTAGCTGAAAGACAATTAGTCATCCTAATGGTTACAGTGTTGTAATGCATAGTGTTATTAGGGAACTAAAACCTATACTTATTTTTTTCAATGATTTTCACCCTTCTTTGATCGAGAATCGGTGCGTAACTGCCCTGCCTGTCTTAATTGTCTTAAAAGCTTACACTGAACTATCCTGGTTTAAATGACGTTTCAGTTACAACAGAACCAGATTATGATATGATGAACTTTATATTACGACAGTTTTTCATAGCTGTTCCTGAGATGATGTGAAATTTTTTTTATTACTAGTGAAAAGAATTTTTGTTAATTGAAAAGTCTAGCTTTAGACATCACTATAATCAGTCATCTACCTCTATAAAGTATCACAACTGTCAAATTTATGAATTTCAAATACTTCTTTGTCACAGTTGATCAAGAGGCTCGTTAAAAGTCACATGATCATAACTAATGTATGTGTTATGGCAGTGAAGGTCCCTTATGGTTTTCTGATGATTATTCATTTTTGTTATAAAAACTTTAATTATAATTTTATAAAGTATAAGGCCATGTGTAGTGGTCAAACCCTGTAACCCCCATAGATGTGGGGTTATACAACATGTGACAATTGCGTAAGAAAGGGGGGTTATATAACTTGAGTGTGTAATGGGGTTATACCTCTTCAATTATACATATACATATATGTGTGTAGCAGTTAAAACCTTAAAGGTGATTTTTAATTTGTTTTAAGGTTTGAATTATGTTCCAGTCAGTCATGTATTGTAGAGCCCGCCGCAACGTGCGGGTTTCCCACTAGTTTGGATAAAAGATGACATTACTGTATTACAATATATAATCAAGGAAGAAAAGCCCCTTAATTACTTATTCACTTCATTTCTATATTGCAGTTCTTATTATATTTCGATCACCTCTTTTATCTAATGTCCTCGATCGATCAAGGGCAGAATATAACGTCATAGTTGGTTCCACCAGGGCACGTAAATAAGCTAGTTTTATCATCCTGAGGATAACTATAAGCGTCAGGGCATCTCTGTTTGAAAAACCTTGATAAATCAGTTGGTCCACAAGGTCCATTGTTACAACAATACTGTTCAGTTTTGTACACGGTGCAAGGGTTATTGCACCCACCCGGAGCCCGTAACTGGCTAGGACACTGACCATTGATATCCGCAGTACATACGATACTACGGCTGCACCCCCCAGAACTGGATTTAAATGTCATCGGCACATTGAATCCGTCCACAAGAGAGATGTCAATGAAATCAAGATTTTGATATTGGTTCAAAGCGTACTCGGCCAATGTGTTGGGTGGGGTACCATAATTTTGGCATTGGAGGAGACCGTTGCAATCACCGGTTTGACACCTGCCTCGCCCTGAGCCATCAAAGGTGCAACCGGTTCGGGGCCATATACGGGCTCCTTTTGTGCCAGCTGCGACGGTTAAAGCCCAGGTTTGGCCTGGGTTAAGCTGCCGGCCTCCACCAGGAACCGCGCCAGCCCAAACGGTGTATCGACAGTTGTTTCGGATATTGAAAACGGCTGCGTTGGTGGAGTGAAGAAGAAGTAGAGCAAAGAGAAGGAAAGTGGAAAGGGTGGAGGTGGTCATTGTGGTTTTGGGTGAATTGAAAGTGAGACTAAACATGGTTTATATAGGCCTAAGATGTCAAGATGATATATAGTTTTCAGAATTATATAAACTGAAATTTCAAATGTATTAATTGGACTTCATGTTTCTTAAGGATTTGGTTCTTTCTCTAGCTTATGCTCAGTTCACAAAGCTCGCGTCTCGTAACTCGCTCGAAATAAACTTGAGAAAAACTAGCTAAAAAACTTAAATTTGAAATGACATGAGCCGAGTTGGCTCATTTTGTAACCAAGCCGAGCTCGACCCAAGCTCGGCTTGGCTCATGGTCGGCTCATTGACTCGTTTAACTTCAAACTAGAGCTCTAGCCAAGCCAAGCCAAGCCGCCTCAATTAATTTCAAGCTTGACCTTATATAAGAATGTCAATCTAGACTAAAAATAACACAAACTCTGTCTTTAGGCTTATATAATATATGATGTTACAAATAAGTTTAAACATACAAATGGGTCTTAACATGAAAAATGAAAAAAGATTTTTATTTTATTTTTTAAATTCCATCTAGATGTTTAGTTGCAAAATGTATAAAAAAATCGTGTATTTATACTAGTTGAGTAATTATGTATAATTATTCTTGAATGATTATATAATTACTCTACTAGTGTAATTACACGAATTTTTTATTTATTTATTTTTTAGATTCTAGAACTAAAATACATGCTTTTCCATTTCCCTCATTCACTTCTCATATTAAGACTCATTTGTATCTTATCCATTTGTACAATAACCTAACCCATATGTTTGGTATGGAGCTTTTAGTAACTTCTAGCTTTAAACTTTTAAGAAAAAGATTATACTTAATAAAAAACCTTGTTTGGTTGAAGAGACTTGAAACTTTTAGGTTAGAAGCTTTTGGTTGAACTCTCCTACTAGTAGCGTTTAGAAGGAGCTACAAGCTTTTAGGGGAAAAATGACTATTTTAACCTCTAAAGATAATGAACTCTTTAATGCACAAACTTTTTAAATTTTTAGTTATGTCCATTTTGGTCATTTTATGCATTTTATTAAAAGCTTCAGCTACTCTGCCAAACACCAAATATATCTAAAAAGCTACAACTACTAGCTATCAGTTACAGCTACCATCTTCCAGCCACCAACCACCAGCTACCAGCTTCCAACCACCAACCACCAGCTAATTTTGCCAAACATACCCTTAGGTGACCACTGACTAACACTCTTTCTTCTGTATGTTTAATCTTTTTTTATTAGTGTCTTTTTAAAAACAACCCTATGGCTTCAAGGGCATAATACAACACTATAGTTGGTTCCACCGGGACATGTAAATGTGCTAGTTTGATCATCCTTAGGATAACTATATGCATCAGGACACCTTGTCTTAAAAAACCTTGAAAAGTCGGTTGGCGAACAATTTCCTCCTGAGACGCAACAATATTCATTAGTTTTGAACACGGCGCAAGGGTTATTGCACCCACCAGGAGCCCGTAACTCGTTAGGACACTGGCCATTAATATCCGATTTACATAAGATACCACGGGTGCACCCACCAGAACTACTGGGCTTAAATTCCATTGGCACATTGAATCCGTCCGCAAGAGACATATCAAAGAAATCAAGATTGTTGTACTGATTCAAAGCGTACTCGGCCAATGTGTTGGGTGGTGTACCATAGTTTTGGCATCGTAGGAGACCATTACAATCACCGGTTTGACACTTGCCTCGTCCAGAACCATCAAAGTTGCAATTGGTACGGGGCCATATACGCCCTACTGTGCTAGATGGGACGGATAAAGCCCAGGTTTGACCCGAGTTAAGTTGTTGGCCGCCACCAGGCACGGCACCTACCCAAACGGTGTACGGACAGTTGTTTAGAATAGTGAAAACTGCCGCATTGGTGGAGCGAAAAAGAAAAATTAAGAGAAGGAAAATGGAAAGGGTGAATGTGGTCATTGTGGTTTTGTGTGTGCAAAGTGAGGGTAACCATGGTTTATGTAGGCCTAAGATAGTTTCAAATTTCAAAATTCAAACGTATTCATTGGGCCTGATATGGTTAAGGTCTTTGGGTCTTCGCATGACTCATTCAACCCCATAAATAACGAAAATTCAACCTAAATTCCAATGTGAAATTTCTTTGAAACGCACTTGCCTTTGATTTTCTGATTTTCACATTACGTTTGTGTTTGTGTAGCCTAGTCTTAATCGCTACATTCTTTTTTTATTTATGGGTTATTGGATTTTAATAATCCTAAGTTTCACCCGTTGCCCGATAATAATCTCAACTTTAAAAATTTCCTCCAATAATCTCAACTTGTAAAAGTTTGGCCGCTATTGATCCTTTTCTAACATAGGTGCACTTAAATCCATTAAGGAGTTTCTAGTTGTAACTGAATCTATTGAGGAGACTAAATTCTTATATGTTTAAAAAGGATCAATGGCGGCTAAACTTTTACAAGTTGGGATTATTGAAGAGAATTTTTAAAGTTGGGATTATTATCGGCCAACTGGTGAAACTTAGGATTATTAAAATCCAATAACTCTTTATTTATATACATTAAACTTGTTTTTCAATATGTACATTGTTCTTTTATTCATATATCGTACATTCTCTTTTTTTTCTTATATATGGTAATATTTAATTTTAGAAGTTAAAAGAAAAGATAAAAAAATGTAGTTGTTTAAATATAAAAATTTATTAATATGGATCACTAAAAATTGGCTTAATCAATGTATACTTTCTATAAAAGGAAAAATCCAAGTGACATAAGAATAACTGATGTGTCAGCCAGGAGAGAGTGTCCAACAAGGTTTTTCTTGTCTCATTATTACATCATAAAGCCTAATATTAAAAGAGTTTAAAATTCAAAGGTGGCCCACATTTAGATTCCAAAGGTCTGCTGAGGAGAAACGTCTGCCCATATCAAACAACTTTTGTTTAAACATCTGCCCTCAACATTTTATAATCAAACATCAGTTCTCAATAAACATCTGTTGAGATTCAAAATTCTGGTTCCACATTCAAAATTCAAAATTCAAACCATATATTCTAATCCTATAAATAAGGGTTAATAATCTGGCTCCACATTCAAATCTCTCCCGCTCACATCTGTGATCGTATCTCTCCCTCTCAAATCCATCTTTCTCGTGATTATGTTTACATGTTATCGTTCGAGTATCATTTTTCAAACATCGTCGTTTCAATGAAGGTTCCCATCACACACCAGCCTTTCAATATCTCTGTCTACTCTCTCTCTAAAACTGTAGATATAGAGAAGAAGATGAAGACGACAGAGGCGTTGCATTTAACATCGATTTGAATAGTAGTTTAAAAATGGATATTTTTTTTATTTTTTTCTTTTTATCACAAACTGAAGTTTTGTATGTTAAATGTTCTTCAGGTAGATCTTGCTGGATTTCTTATTTGGTGTTGAAGTCTTCAGTTTGTTGGCCGAGCTTCCGAATGTGATGAAGGTTATAAAATGGAGCCACGATTTTATTGATGAAGAGGTAATGTCTTTTTGTGTTTAAAATAAATCATGATTCTATGAAATTTGATTGATATGTTTGTAGCTTTGATTTTGTCTTTGAACAAAGATGTGATTACGAGTAGATTGATTTGAATGTGGTATATATTGGATTAAATACTCAACTGGTGGAATGACAACAAGTCCAGCTTATGCTTCAAGCTGTCTTGATCTCTTTGGAGGCTGATAGATGGCTTTAGGAGGTATGAAAAGCAGAATTGATATATTTAGGGAAAATGAGGTTGAAAGAGGATAACTCAACAGTTGAGGATCTCATTCTACATGTTCGATAAATTCAATTGTATTCTCAAATAATGCTTCCTAGATTTTTGAAGACCGACAAATGTCTAAAGAAGCATCACTGTGGACATTTGTTGGTCTTTATCGGTCTTCAAAAATCTAGGAAGCATTGTTTGAGAATACCATTGAATTTATCGGAGCTGTCGAATGAGATCCTCCACTGTTGGGTTATCATCTTTCAATCCCATTTTCCCTAAAGATATTGATTCTGTTTTTCAACAAGGATGTAATGTAATGATTTCTCTCAATTGAATAGATGGACACTGTTGAGGACAAGGCTGTTAAAGACAGGCACTTATGTACCTAAGGCCTGATCAACCAAAGGAAAACCACTGTTCAGTAACAGCAGTGGTTCAGTGTGTACAGCGGATTCAACATCAGTATTTATGTATCAGTTTTTCTTATGTAACAGTGTTTAGTGTATCGGTGTTTAGATTTTGTTACAGCTTCGATGAAACACAAATGTTAGATTTATGAAAATGTAATTGCTACAGTTTGAATATTATTGTTATTATATTGTTATTATATTATTATCATATGTTGATCGTGGTCTGTTCAAGCACTGCTGTTAAACATGCTGTGTTGAACTGCATCATCTGTTAGTCCATAGCAGAGGTTCTCTTTGGCAGACCTTTGCTTGAACCGTCTCAGTGTTTATCAGTAGATGTTCATCATGAGGCGTGTGTAAACATATATTTGAAATCCTCTGTTGAACTTTATCACTGTTAAGTCACAGAAGATGTTAGCAATTTATACTGTGGAACGATCAGCAGATGTTATGGTCAAACTTTTGTTTATGGGCAAACATGTGTTTAAGATCAAAAAGGCTTTTCTTATCTCATTATTACATCATAAAGCCTAATATTAAAAGAGTTTAAAATTCAAAGGTGGCGCACATTTAGATTCCAAAGGTCTGCTGAGGGAAAACGTCTGCCCATATCAAACAACTTTTGTTTAAACATTTGCCCTCAAAATTTTATAATCAAACATCAGTTCTCAATAAACATCTGTTGAGTTTCAAAATTCTGGCTCCATATTTAAAATTCAAAATTCATATGGGCAGCAGAGGTTATTTGCTATAACAGTCTTTGTGTTTATTAAGCTCCTCATTTTGAGTGTTTGGGTATAGTATTCTTGAAATTGGTCTTTTTTTGAAAACAGATGTTTATGGGCAAACATGTCACACCCTGGCTTTTGCTGAAGCGTGGGTTTATTTGGTGTGACTTCTTAATACCATAGCATAATCACAACAATGTTATATGAAAATAAAACCATGATGTCCATCCATTCATTCAAGTTTAAAAAGTTAACACGACAACATTGTTCAAAAAGTCGACACTTAAAACAGATTACAACATGACATAATTTAAAAACATGTTCAACGACATAACGAAAGACATGAAATAAAAACACAGTTTAAGACTTGTGACCCGTCCAGGCAAAGGTCACACTTCCTAAACTCGGATGACATCATTATTCCTACGCAGCTTGACGTGATGCATACCGTGCCAGATCCACTAATTTCCTGAAATACATGCAGTTTGAAAAATCAACAAAAAGTTGAGCGAGTTCATGTAAAAGTGAGTATGAATAAACCTTTAAAGTATGTATAAAAGTCCCTGGTATGTAGCAATAAGGAAAAAGAGATCACCAATGGGTTGCAAAGCCACTGGTATGTGTGAGAAAGTGCAGGGAAACTCAAACCTAGCAAACTTGTTACCGGGCTTCGGCTGTAAGACACAGTCACCTCTATGGGCCTCCCCGGCCTCACGGGTGTGGGCTCGCTACACCCAAATAGATCTATCACTCTTGTGTCCCTCGGTCCTACAACGAGGATTAATGGCCAAAAGTGTTGTACCCACCCCTCACATGATCTAGTAGTATAAACCCTCCCTACGCTAACCATACCATGTAATAATGTTTGTAATAATTGCCGCATGTATTTCACCCCCGAAGTATAAAACTGAAAACAGTAAAGAGAAAAGGGGGACATGAACTCACAGAAGTGCGTACCCAGAAACGTCAAACTCCAACTCTATCCGCTGCGTGACGACCTACACGCACTAATTCCTATTAGACGGATGGCCGTGCCTTGGCTTAGGGTTTAACGTTCTTGGGAAATAGTTAGACAACTATTTCGTGTTCACACTTCTTAATTATTTTATATTCGTATTTCCTTCCCAAGGATGCGGGTAATAATACATGTATACTTATAATTCCGAAAATATATTTTTAAGTCTCACTTGAAAAATATATTTTAATCACTTTGTCTAAAATGTTTTAATTTCCAAAATATATATATTTTTCCCAAAAATATTATATTTTACTTCATAAATTTTTCCAAAATAATACTTATCAAAATATACTTATAAGAGTATTTCCCGAAATATATATAAGTTACGTTTTAAAGTTCGCGTTGTAACAATACTTGTGTAATTTAAATAATTATTTTGTGAGAGCGTTGGTATTATTTTGGAGTCGTAATTTCACAGTATATTATTTTTACCCTAAAAATAATATATCTAGAGCACAAAATAACAAACAATCACACAAGCGTTTTATTATAAAATATATATTCTAAATATATATATTTATCAAATTTTATTTATGAAAATCAACCTCCGGCACTTGGTATTTTTGTAATAAAAATCATGGCGAAGTGTATTTTGAAAACCAAGTTAAAAATATTTTCGTCAACGCTTGTTAGAAAAATATTTCTAAGTGTTATATTTCTAGAAAAATTTTGCCAGAGTTTGCTCTGTAAATGGAGGTGTACATGCTTTTAGCATATCATTTTCTTTTGTAAAATCAATCAAACAACTTAACAATCAACAACATATAATTTTTAATCACCAACTTGACAAGAATAAGTCTAAATCATAAATTCATAAACTTGAAAGTTTGTAAAGACAAGTAGTAAATTACCAACATACTTAGTAGATCTTGTTACCTTTAAAAACATGATTAGTTTCTTAAAAAAAAAAAAACTTTATTTTTAAGGAATATGCATTTTCACAACTTCTAGTCATGATTTCCAAAAATGTTTCTTTGTGAAATTTTCTTGTTACACAAGTGTTCATACACTTGTTTACTCACTAAAAATGTTTTTAGTTCATACACGATCCGGGTTTTAACAAGACTAGTATTTTTCACTTGGTTCTTTCGAAAAACCACTTGTAGATCTTTAGATCTACAAGTTTACATCTTCATTTTTAAAGAAAACTTATATTTATTCAAGTTCAAGGTTCATGGATGGATGGTTTCATCATCCTTCATAACTATAACATTTACATCTTACTAGTTCATGTTCTTAAACATGATCTAGCAAGTCTAGATGATGATCCATCTTACTTCTACTAACAAACAACATCCAATAATCATAACCACACAAGATCAACATGATTTAACCATTCATCTACTCTTTATCCACTCTTTATCCCTTTATGTTCAAGACTTGGATTATGTTTATTAGTGTTCTTAACATTTAATCATTCTATCATCTATTAACCACTAAAAACAAGAACAAGATGAAGTTTTAGAGCACTTACTACTAGCACAAGGCTAGGGGAGAACAAGGCGTAAAAGTGGTGGATAAAAGAAAACTAGGGTGGTCCTTGAGCTTCCGAGTGCACCAAACTAAGTTGTAGGACTCCTTGCACCTTTGTATGTATGTGGATGGCTTGGAAATGGCTTGAAGGTGGTTGTAGGGGTGGTGTGGTGGTGGCGGCCGTGAGCTAGGAAGAAGGGAGGAGGAGAGCTTTGTTGATGTTGGGTGTTTGTGATGAAAGGAGTGGTTAACCTTTAGGTTTATTTATAAATCAAGTTTCACTATAGTCCATCATGTAATATGTCTAATTAACCAACAACAACTACAATTAAATAATCAAAAGGATGTGGGGGTTGTCCCCACACCTTGTGACCGTCGAGTAGGGGGGGTTATAGGGTTGGGTGGTGATGATCTAGTTACACTTTAGTTAAGATCTAATGATATAGTTAGTGTATTAGTGTGTGTTATGTAATATAAGGTGTGTTAGGGTGTTCGGGACCCTAACTAGCTCAGAAAAGTAAAAACAATGTGTTTGGCAATATTTTTATATTCCGGGTAAAGTCCGGTTGTTCGGTTGGATGTTGATCCGTTAAAGTGCTAAATAAAGCTTTAAAGTGTCTTTTATATTGTTTTTAGTGACGCATTAAATTCCCGACACTTTGGAAAGTGTCTAAGGCTATTTTCCCAAGTTTTTGCATTTTACTAGCATTGTTAAATGCTGAATTTTTGGTATTTAGTGCAGAATTCTGCACTTTAAGTATGTTTTAGGCACTTCCGGTCACTATAACTATCACCTAGTGACGCAGTATTATGGTCCTCGCCTCCCTACACTCCCTACTAGTGTAGTACTCTATTCCTGGCTTATACTGGCCTCAAAAATATTGTCTGTCTAGGTGCTAGCATTGTCAGCATATTTTTGGGTTATCCGCTCACTGTGCTAGCTGTGCTTTTGTGCATCAAGTTTGTCACTATCGTTTGTGTGTAATAAATAGAGTGACAGTATAAAATGTGATGCATGAATATGTATGTATCAGAAATCAGAAAGCAGTTTAATCATAATTGTAATCAAGCACACTAATTAAGCACTAATTATATATTAATTAATTTGTACGGATACCTGGATTTGTGAGGGTTGTCACATTCTCCCCCCGTTAAGAAAATTTCGTCCCGAAATTTTAGGTTCTGCTTCTAGTCGCAGGGGTCTTTGGAAATAAATGTGGGTATTTTTCTTTCATACGGTCCTCACGTTCCTATGTGAATTCTGGACCATGTCTTGCATTCCATCGAACTTTGACGAGCTTGACACTACTCCTGCGCGTTTTGTTTATCTTCCAATCCGTGACCTCAACGGGTTCTTCAACAAAGTGGAGCGTGTCGTCAATATGAATTTCGTCAGCAGGAATGACAACAGTTTCTTGTGTTGGACTCTTTTTCAGATTTGATACATGGAATGTATCATGAACACCATTAAGCTCAGCAGGTAAGTCCAACTTGTATGCTACAACCCCAATCCTTTGTAGGATTCTGAATGGGCCAAAGTAACGCGGATTCAACTTTCCACGCTTTCCAAAGCGTGCCACACCCTTCTAGGGTGAAACCTTCAATAATACCATGTCTCCTACCTCAAATTCCAGAGGTTTCCTTCTTCTATCTGCATAACACTTTTGTCGATCGCGAGCCGCCTTGATGCGTTCTCGGATCTGTGCGATCTTGTCTATGGTTTCCTGGACCACTTCCGGACCAACTAATTGTCTATCACCTGCATCAGCCCAACAGATCGGTGATCGACATTTGCGTCCATAAAGAGCTTCGAACGATGCGGCTTGAATACTTGCGTGATAACTGTTGTTGTATGAAAATTCGACCAATGGTAGGTGAGTATCCCAACTTCCACGTAAATCCATAACGCAAGCTCGCAGCATATCTTCTAGAGTCTGAATCGTTCGTTCGCTCTGTCCATCAGTTTGCGGGTGAAAAGCTGTACTCAGGTTCAACTGAGAACCGAATGCTTCTTGAAAGGATTGCCAAATCCTTGACACAAACCTTCCGTCTCTATCAGAGATGATTGAGAGAGGCACTCCATGACGTGCAACGATCTCTCTCATGTATATCTCAGCTAATTTGCTCGTGTTGTCTTTTTCTCTGATTGGCAAGAAATGCGCAGATTTTGTCAACCGGTCCACTATTACCCAAATAGTATCGTGACCTTTGTGCGTCCTTGGCAGCTTCGTTATGAAATCCATCGAAATCTGTTCCCATTTCGATTTGGGTATTTCAGGTTGCTGCAATAGACCTGAAGGCTTCTGGTATTCGGCTTTTACCTTGGCGCACGTTAAACATTTGCTAACATAAACTACAACATCGCCTTTCATCCTAGGCCACCAGTAGAAATCCTTAAGATCTTGGTACATCTTATCTGCACCGGGATGAATAGAGTACCGTGACTTGTGAGCTTCATCGAAGATAACCTTTCTCAAACCACCAAACAGAGGAACCCAAATCCGTTTTATGAAACATAATGTCCCTTCCTAGTTTGGTACTAACTGCTTCTCCATCCCACGGAGATACTCATTTTCAATATTTCTTTCCTTGAGAGCTTCCTTCTGCGCGGCACGAATGCGCAGTGAGATATCTGTCTGGACAATCATCTCTAGAGCCCTAACCCTTATGGGCTTGATTCTTTCCTTTCGACTCAGGGCATCGGCGACCACATTCGCCTTCCCTGGATGATACTTGATCTCGCAGTCGTAGTCGTTCAACAATTCGACCCAGCGTCTTTGTCTCATGTTTAGCTCCTTTTGGTCGAATATGTGCTGCAGACTCTTATGATCCGTGAAGATTGTACATCGCGTACCGTACAAATTATGTCGCCAAATTTTCAACGCAAATACCACTGCGCCTAACTCCAAGTCATGTGTGGTATAATTCTTCTCATGAACCTTCAACTGGCGTGACGCGTATGCTATAACTTTTTGTCACTGCATTAACACACATCCTAAACCTTGACGCGAGGCGTCACAATATACCACGAAATCATCTGTTCCTTTGGGTAGCGACAAGATCGGTGCATTACAAAGCTTGTCCTTCAATAACTGGAACGCTTCTTCTTGTTTGATTCCCCAATCAAACTTCTTATCTTTCCGCGTGAGGGAAGTCAAAGGTTGAGCGATTTTTGAGAAATCCTCGATGAACCTTCGATAGTAACCAGCCAAACCTAAGAATTGTCGAATCTCGGTCGGCGTCTTTGGAGTCTCCCAATTCTTTATCGCTTCGATCTTTGTGGGATCCACATGGATTCCATCTCCATTAACCACATGTCCAAGAAATTGGACTTCGCGTAACCAAAACTCACACTTTGAGAACTTGGCATACAGCTTTTCCTTTTTAAGTAACTCCAAAATAGCTCTTAAATGCTGTTCGTGCTCATCCTTCGTCTTTGAATAGATCATAATATCATCGATGAACACAATCACGAACTTGTCGAGGTACGGCTTATAAACTGTGTTCATCAAATCCATAAAAACAGCTGGCGCGTTTGTCAACCCAAACGGCATCACCAGAAACTCGTATTGACCATCAGCGGTTTTCCTAAAAAACAGCCACTGCTCGCATTTTTATTACTGATGGTGTTAATTAGTGATAGATTGAAATTATTAAATAAAAACTAGAATTACAATGAAATTACCATTTTACCTAATCGTTACATTAAAAAATAAAAAAAAATCTTGATGACTATTTTTTGCAAATGAAATCAGTAATTAATGTCAATTTCTTTAGCTTTGGACATTTAAAATATTGAAAATGTGAATTTCAAACTGACGGTTATTATCTCTTAACTAAAGTTAAAATAAAAATTAGAAAAGTCATCATGACAATTGCTTTCAAATCAGATCAGTAATTACTGATAATATCAGTAATTTTGAAATTCAAAATATGCAAAATGGTAATTTAAAATTGATGTTCTCTCTCTTTTGTTTCCTACTTTGCATTTCATTTCTAATATTTTTTAGCTGCTGATAAAACAACCTCTGTTTCTTCAATCTTCTTGTTGACTACTGACTGACCAAACATCTTTGTTTAAAAAACTGATGGGTATTGATGTGTGTAAAATGCAACATATAAATCACATAAATTAAGGCATAAAACTAACCCTTTTTAAGTACTAATGTTGGAAAAAGAGTGTTTTTGTCTTCCTTTTGTATTTTCAGGATGAAATGAGCTCAAATTCACAAAAGAAGCAAAAAGACAACTAATTCTAGCATAAATACAAGAAAAGGAATAAAAGTAGACTGCCCGGACCCTCAACGGCATCCTCCAAAACAAAGAAGAGAAAACAGAAGCCTGAACACGCCCCGTGCTCAGCCAGCACGGGGCCGTGCCCAAGAAGCAGCATAAAAGACAAACTGGTAGAAGCTTCCATTGCCCACCACGGGGCCGTGTCCAGTGAGCACGGGGGCGTGGTGAAAGTACAGCAGGCGCATTAATTGTAATTGCGAATTACAATTAATGAGGAGAGAGACTGTCAGACGGGCACGGGGGCGTGTCCAGCGGACACGGGGCCGTGCCCAGCCTTCTGTTCAGCCTATAAATAGGGGTGCGTGGTTTCATTCCATCTCATTGACGGGTGGTCCATGGGACAACACTTAAGTGTGTTAAAAGACGAGTGAATCCCTCATTTGATCATGTAATTGTCTTGAATTAGATAACTATGGTTGCTTGTGTTTCAGGTACATTTAGAGCTTAAAAGTATGGAAATAAAGCTTCGAATAGACACGACTTGATTGTAGATTGAAAGACGGAGAAAAAATGAAAAAAAATAAAATTTTGGAATTGAAGAATTAAGAAGATAACATGATAGAGGATGAAATTACGAGAACGCAGGCGAAAACGGTGAAGAAAACGGAGTTGAAACGAGAAAGTTATGAAGAAAACAAAAATTGATTGCTGAAGCCTACCGTAACTTACGGTGGTACCGTAATTTACGGTAGACTCTGACAAAAATTGACGCCGTAACTCAGTTTAACTCCACCGTAAACCATTTTAAGCCACCGTAACTTACGGTGGTACCGTAATTTACGGTGGAGGCCAGCGTGAAACTTGTAACTCCCTCATTTAAGGTTGTTTATGGTGCCTTTTCATCATCTAATCATTCCCATTCGTTTTGTAACTCCTAAGGGGAGAATATGGGGGTGTTCTAAGGTGTTCTTGAGTGATCTAAACATGAAGACTTTGTTTTTGATTCCAATGGACAAAGGTTCGATTGTGATGATGGTTCATAACACTATGAGCGGCTAGGTTTGCTTGGTGATCGTCTTGGATGTAAGGTTTTATTTGTGACAATTATGTTTGTTCTTTAATTTCTGGAATATTAGACTGTGCATGTGTTGTTAGTTTATTATGGTGTTTGATTGGTTGTTTGTAAATTGTTGATGTATGTTTGATCATAGTTCTAAACCATACGTTCTTGGTGCCGTTGGCAATCGAGATATCATGGGAGGGATTAGGGTTGGATATGTGTTGATTGGTCATCGGGTAACAACCTCGCGTTCTAGGAATCCGAGTACTTAGTTCCCTTTCATCACAAACAATTGATCTTACATGAGCCATGTCTATGTGGTTCTTTCCAGTTGAACATGAACGTTAGTTGTCCCTTAAAACCTGAAACTCGGGATGATCACTATCCTCTTATCTTGTTACAAAACTTAACCTTGATTTGTAATCTAATTTAGTTTAATTTAGTTAATTAAAACCAATCAACCCAAACATTGAAATTTATTTTTCTTTCAATTTAGTTTACTTTAGTGAAGTTAGACATACATCGAGATAGCACATATTCCACAAACTCCTTGTGTTCGATACCCACTTACCGCTAGCTAATTAGTTGTAATTGGATTAAATTTGATTGTGACCGCGACATCACGTCAAATTTTGGCGCCGTTGCCGGGGAGTAGTGCGCAACGTGTGTATCTTGTGTGTTAGTTTGAAAAATAAAAATAAAAAAAAACAAAAAGATTTCTTTTATGTTCATGATTTACACTTGGTAGTTGAGTTGTGTTGTGCAGAATGACAGGGCATTACACAAATTTTAGCTTATTTACGTGTAGATTGTGCGGGGGTCCACGACATCCATGTATTGGTTGCCACGAGGCTCACTACAGGAGGGCACATGGAAAACCGGTGTCTTATGTTTCACAACTTCCACCTCCATCATACGTTGACGATTATGAATCAGAAATGGAGGATGACTATTATTCATATGGATACGAGCGGGACGAGGAAGTTTATTATGAGGCAAGGATGGATGGTCTATGTTTTTGTTGCGGTCGCTATCACACTTATGATTATGATGTGTGCCTGGTGTATTCGGAAAACCCGAAGTATTGGAATAAAAAGATGATGGAAGCGCGCATCTATAGACCGTATCAGGGATATCGACAATATCATCCCGAAGAATATTCTGAGCCCGAGGGTGTTTATGTTTATGAGACCGAGGAGGAAAAAGAGCTTGCTGTATTGGAAGTAACTTTGTCCAAACTCGAGCAACATTTAGCAACACCCAACCTGTCCGATGTAGACCAAATCAGCTGCTTGGTTTCTAAGTGTCATACTTTAAAATTGAAGATAGAGATAGAAGAACGCCTCTCACCATTACCTGACGATATTAGAGATTATTCTCACATGAAGGAGGAGGTTGTGGAGGATAATACCACACCAATGAGTCCTTTATTTGATGAAGAGTCACTTGTAGATCAGATGATGTGTGCAGATTATGAGGTAGAGCAGGCTGATGGGATGGATATGTGCACCGAACCTCTTCCCATATCAATGATTCAAATTAACAAGTGTGGGGAAGAGGGTTCGAGGAACAAGATGAGAAGGGTGAATCTACCAGACATTAAGGTATATGTCATGAAGTGGACTAGCAAAGCCCGTAGGAGCAGCTTTAACATGCCAAATATACTGACAAATCTATGGAGATGGCATGTAAATTTCCGGGCATTTGTTGGAAATGCTGCGGGTAAGTGTGCATTAAGACCACCATAACGCATATCAGGTATGGTCTGGCTGAAGACCTTTAAACTTAGCGCTCTCGGGAGGCAGCCCGAGGTTGTAGAGTATTGTATTTGTCACAACCCCCGACCCCTATCCCGGGAGCGGGCGGCCGTGAGCCAGTTTCGGTGGTATCGTGTATTGTCTAATTTGGCAGCGGAATTTTTTCATCAGGACCGTAGTTAGGAAATATTTTATCAGAGTAAAACCACCATATTTTCATAATATTAAACACATGAGATAAAACCCAAGTGTTTGCAGTACATACATTTTCATAGGAATAAATCCTATTTAATTAATAAAAACATCGATTTTATTTTAGGTAACTTTATTGCCACTTTTCCAAGCCTTCAGTGCTCTCCAGCTGGCTTTTATTGGCTTCATACTAAGTTACCTGAAACACGTGTTTAAAACATTTTATCAGCAGGAAATACTGGTGAATGAATCCCAGTTTAATCAAGTTTAAATAAAAAAGTCACAGTGAACAGTATTGAGGGCGCATCCGCAATTACATTTGTTTCCAAGTTATATCAATTACCACCACACGGTAATGTCGTTCCGACTTATGGTCATGTTACTCCTTTACCAGGTGGTAACAAATTTTGTATACAAAACCCCAAATTTACCGACTGTAATTGTATTCTTACAAATACTCAATAACTGTTATTCGCATGGAAATTTAAGGTTTTGTAAAAACAGTTAACAAAAAGTGGATCGACTCACAAAAAGATTTACACAAAAAGAAGGATCACTCACATTGCTATTATAGGGCTTTCCTTTGTAATTCCCTGGTTATAATCTAATTAAATAAACAATGCACACGCGTTAGTATAATAACCCATTTTAACATTAGTAATACCCTCTCCGAGACGGCATTCCAACGACTACGTCGGGCAGAACCACGACAGCCGTTACGGAACCCTAGATCAATCGGGCAGAGTATCTAATACGTATCCAGGGGTTATGATACTTACAACGAGGCAGAGCTTCGCTAATTAAGGGGTATAATACCCGAGTATAATAAGCCTACTACAGAAATTGTGATTGAGAATTGAGAAATGAACGAACTGAATTGAAATCCGATGCATTCCTTATATAGTTGCTGAAACTGGTTCCCACGCGGCCCGCGTAAAGAACAGGCAAGGCTTACGCGGCCCGCGTCAATACTGGGTCAACGCGTAGCTTGTCCTGGTCATGATCTAGCCTTGCCACGATGATGACACGTGTCATCACCGGGCTGCGCCACCAATTGGGACCCTCGCGGCCCGCATAAACTAAGGGTGTGGCCTTACGCGGCCCGCATGAACTAAAGAATTCAGCGGAGTCCAGTTACACCCTCACACGGCCCGCGTTAAGTTTGGGGTGGGTCTACGCGGCCCGCCTCAACTTACTTTTCCTGGTTTCCTATTATTTCAATGCTATATTATATTTCGGGTTTAGTTTTCCCATACGGGATGTATTTTAGGAAGTGTAGGGGTGTCATGGGTGTTTTAGGAAAGTTGTTATATTTTGGGTACAACTCCTGGATTATTTAATAAATTATATAGTGTACTCACATTAAGTATAGTGACCCAATTCTACTTTATCCCTACGTCACGAGACAGAACCCCAACGAATTTAGGCAGAGCCTTGACATACGTTACGGGGCCCTACGTCAGTCGGACAGGGTATCGGTGATCAGGGGCTACAATACTTAAAACGGGGTAGGGTTTTGTAGTAAATTACTAAAGAAAATAGAGGTATACGTTCGAGAGAAAGAAAAGGGATAAGCAAAATGGAATGTGAATGACTGCCATCCTTTTATAGTTGAATTTTAGCTTGAAGGCTACGCGAATAATGGCCACGTACATTTTACTCCTTAAATGTTAGTTTATGGATAGGATGTACACGTATACACATGTTAATATACTGAATCATGATTTGTTGAAATCTTATACTTACACGTATACTACTTAACATATGTGTTAGCTTTGATCTAATATTGTTTTATTATTATTATTATATGTAAAGCATACATGCATTCAAAATCCTAAATTCAAGATTACATCATACGTACACTTTTAGGATTAATGTGTTAATTTGATTTGATTTTATTTAATATATATATATATATATATATATATATATTAATTTAACTGCTTTACTTATGTGGCGCTTTATAATTTGTAAAATATGACGTTTTATAAAATAATAAATATGCCATTTAGAATGAGAATATTTTTGTCTACATTTTGAACCAAGTTTTATTAAAAACAGAGTAGGTTCAATATAATGTATTTTTATAATTTAATTATTAAATGGTTCATACGCTTGCCCAAAATACATCATATTTCCATTGGTCAACTTACCCATGTTGCATCCTTTTATATATTTTATATAAATAAAATTTTGGGAATGTTACATCCTCCCCACCTTGTTTTAAATCTCGTCCTCGAGATTCCCTGAAATATGGATGATTATTTAGTTTCTAGGTATATTCTGGTCTTTGTTTTAAATTTCAGTTTTCTTTGACCAGAACTATTCTCTATGCTTTGAGATTCTTACCTTTAACTTGTATGATCTTTTAATGGATTTAAATTCTTCATTTACCTCTATAACTTTGAAGAGGTATAACTAAAGATTTATCAGTTAGGTATGTATTCCTGTCATTTCAAATAAATTTAAGGGTTCCCAATGGTAAATCTTAGTAAAATCATAGGGGAAGAGAGTTTTTGTAAGTATATCTAGTCGTGGTTACTCTTATCTTGTCAAGAGCTCTTAATAAAGGTAAAACGATTCTCTATAAGTTTTTAGATGTTTTGTGTCTTGGCACAACTTTTGGTTACAGGCTTCCTAATGCATTAATAATCGCAAAGGGAAATCTTATATTTTCCTTGGCGTCCCAACTTATAGGGTTCCCGTCGTTCATCTTGTCGCACGAGTTTCGAGACTGATAATCAAACGAAATAGTGTTTGATATCGAAATTATAGACGTATACGAGAGATTCCTGATAAATATATCTAAAATTATCATTGACATCCTTGTTCGTGATTTATCCCTAATTGTCAATCAATATGGTCTTTGGATTTCCTTATAGATATACATATCTATATAATCATATATTTCACATACTGTAATATACACACCATTCATCAGGTTAGTGTATTTAACAGGTTCATATTTCCAAAAACAGGTTAGACATCAAATCATGGTACTCTTTAAGGAATTCCATTATCATAACATATACCCCATCTCACCCGGTCTCGCCGGAGAGGTACCCCCATCTCACCCGGACAAGCTGGAGTGTATACCACATCATACCCACACTTGCCGGAGAGGTAGTTATCATTGTATTTCCCATAATTAGAATTTTCTCAAATAATGATTTCAGAAGTACATCATTTATTATGGCTTGTATTATGGCTTGTATCAAGGAACAAGGAAATTAGTATTCTCATGATGGATCATATTCTAGAACCGAGTAGTATCAATAAACAAGAAATAACAGCGGCCAGTTGTTATCGCTTATTTATCATACTTACACTGTTCTAGTCATCATCCTCACGGGATACCAATAACCATCACACTTTATATATGCAAGTAATTGGCTTATCTCAAAGCTTTATACTAAAGCATTTTTCTTAGGTTCAAGTCTAAATACTGTCCTGGTTGTTACCAATGAATATCAATATCCTAACTCTTTCATTTAAGCATAGATATTATTATGGTTGTGGTTTCCTTTTGGTTGGAGAATGGAGTTTCAAATATATCATTGTCTCTACTGATACTATAGCTAGGTTCAATTTAATAAGTATGCTAACAGCCAATTCTATTCATGCTTATATATTATGAGATTCCGATGCACGGAATATTTTATTGAGACATATGGTATTTTAAAACATAATACGTTTCAGGATTTTTTTTTTATATGACTTCATGTTTTCATAAGAATCATCAATGATATTTTCTCTTATGTTTATCTTATCTTCTTCAGCGCACTGGCTTATTTTTAAGACTGCCTCAGTCTTTTCTAGCCAGCGTAGAGCTGCAATAGGTTCTTCATTGATTTGCAGGACCAAAATTCTTTATAAAAACAACCATATGGCATGGTTCTTCTTCTTTTGGGAATGGGCATCTAAAGTACGGGTCCATTGTTTATGCTGTGTTCTGGTTCAATTGGTCACTTACTGTTATGCTTACTTTTATTTTCAGCTTCTTTAACAGTTTGGAGAATAAATGGCATTTCATCTATTATTCCTTGTGCCACTATGTGTTGGGTGGCACTATGAGTGATTCATCAGATAGGCATTTCTTGAGATTAAATACATAAAATGTATTCCTGCCATTTCCTCTGGCAGTTGTAGCTGATAAGCTACAGGTCTTATTTTTCTAATAATCTCAAAAGGTCCAACATACCTGGGACTTAGCTTTCCTCGTTTGATGAATCTTACCACTCCTTTCCAAGGAGAGACTTTTAATAATACTTTGTCACCTACTTGGAATTCTAATGGCTTACGCCGGTTATCTGCATAGCCTTTCTGTCGATCGCGTGCTGCTTTCAGTCCTTCTTTGACTTGAATGATCTTGTCGGTTGTTTCCTGCACTATCTCAGGTTCAGATAGTTGCTTTTCCCCAATTTCTGCCCAACAGACTTGGGTTCTCCTAAATCAATTACACAAGCTCTAAGCATCTCTTTCATTATCTGAATGGTCCTTTCGCTTTGTCCATCCGTTTGAGGATGATAAGTTGTACTTAGTTTTAATTTAGTTCCCATTGCCTTTTGGAAACTTGACCAAAAATGAGATGTAAATCGACTATCTCTATCAGAAACAATTGATAAAGGAATGCCATGTAAAGAAACAATTTCATTAACATACAAGTTAGCTAATTGTTCCATACTAATTGTTTCCTTCATTGGTAGGAAATGAGCTGACTTGGTTAACCTATCTACAATCACCCAGATTGTATCATTTTCTTTCTTGGTTTTGGGTAATTTAGTAACAAAATCCATTGTTATCAATTCCCATTTCCACACTGGCATTTCCAATTGTTGCAACAATCCTGAGGGTTTCTGATGTTTAGCTTTGACTTGAAAACAAGTTAAACATTTAGAAACATATGCTGCTACATCTTTTTTTTTTTTTTTCATTCCTATCCACCAGAAAATTTTTTCTTAGATCCTGGTACATCTTATCACTTCCTGGATGCATCGTATATTTAGACTTATGGGCTTCTTCTAATATACGATGTTGTAAGTTTCCTAATTTGGGTATCAACATTCTCTTTTTATGGAATCTCCAAATTCCATCTGTTCCTTGTTCTAATTCCTTAATCATCCCTTTTAATTTTTCAGTATCTTCCTTGATTACTGATCCTTGTGCTTTTCTAATCTGATCGTTTAAATCTTCTTGTAGATTTAAATTAAGAGAATGTACCCTTTTTGGCTTTTCATAATACTTTCGACTTAAAGCGTCTGCCACTACATTGGCCTTTCCTGCATGATACTGAATATCACAATCATAATCGTTAAGCAATTCCATCCAGCGTCTTTGTCTCATATTCAACTCTTTTTGCCCAAAAACATATCTTAAGCTCTTATGATCTGTGAATATGGTAAATTTACTACCATAAAGATAATGTTTCCAAATTTTAAGAGCAAAAATTATAGCTCCTAATTCTAAATCATGGGTTGAATAATTTTCTTCATGAGTCTTAAGATGTCTAGAGGCATATGCTATAACCTTTTGACGTTGCATTCATAACCTAACTTAGAAGCGTCACTAAAGACTACAAAGTCTTCAGTTCCTTCCGGTAATGCTAGTATGGGTGCATGGTTTAATCTTTGCTTAAGGATTCTAAAGGCTTCTTCTTGTTTCGGTCCCCATTCAAACTTAATAGGTTAACTTGGTTAAGGGAATGGCTATTCTAGAAAAATCTCGAATAAATTTTCTATAATAACCGGCCAATCCTAAGAAACTTCTAACCTCAATTGGTGACTCAGGGGTTTTTCATTTAGTAATTGCCTCGATCTTTTGTTGGGTTCACATGAATTCCTTCATGATTTACTAAGTGTCCAAGAAATTGTACATGTTCTACCCAAAACTCGCACTTGGAAAACTTAGCGTAAAGATTTTCCTTTCTTAATAGACTTAGAAGTAAGTGCAAATGTTTTGCATGATCCTTTTTACTCTTAGAGTAAATTAGAATATCATCAATAAAAACAATTACGAATTTATCCAAATATGGCTTACATATTCGGTTCATCATGTCCATAAATGCGGATGGGGCATTGGTTAAACCAAATGGCATGACAGTAAATTCATAATGGTCATACCTTGTTCTAAATGCAGTCTTAGGAATATCCTCTTCCTGTACCTTTAATTGATGATATCCTGATCTTAAATTGATTTTAAAAAAAATCGAGCTCCTTGAAGTTGATCGAACAGATCATCGATTCTTGGTAATGGATACCGATTCTTAATCGTGACCTTGTTCAATTCACGGTAGTCAACGCACATACGCATTGATCAGTCCTTCTTTTTTGACGAACGGTATCGGTACTCCCCATGGTGATGAGCTTGGCTGTATGAATCCTTTTTCCAGCAATTCGTCTTAATTGTTTCTTCAATTCCTGCGTTTCGACGGGTGCCAAATGGTAAGGTGTTTTGGCAATCGATGCCGTTCCTGGTAGCAGATGGATTCTGAATTCTACTTTTCTGTCTGGCGGTAGTCCTGGTAATTCTTCTGGAAAGACATCTGAAAACTGAGATACTACTGGAATGTCTTTTAGTTCTTTTCCTTTAGTGTTAGTGATTATAGAAATCAAATACACCATAGACCCTTTTTCTTATACAGCTAGCAGTTTTCATCACAAAGATGAATTTCGTGGATTTAGATGGTTTATCCCCCTTAATTGTGATCTTTTCACCTCTTGGTAAATTTACTTGAATTGACTTTTGATCACATAAAATACGGGCTTTATTGGCTATTAACCAATCCATTCCTAATACAACATCAAATCCTACCAGATTCATTGGGTAAAGGTTTGCAATAAATTTTTGATTAAAATTTTCTATTCTTGCTTCCTGCAAGATTTCAGAAATCCTAACGGTTTCTCCATTTGCTGTCTCTACCAGACAATCTATAAATTACACAAATGCACGTATTCCCGTAATTTATTTCCTAACAGACTGAATTTAAAACTTTAAGTGTCACCAGAACACTTCTTTGGCTTGAACCAGTGGCATGGCTCTGATACCACCTTCTGTCACAACCCCCGACCCCTATCCCGGGAGCGGGCGGCCGTGAGCCAGTTTTGGTGGTATCGTGTATTGTCTAATTTGGCAGCGGAATTTTTTCATCAGGACCGTAGTTAGGAAATATTTTATCAGAGTAAAACCACCATATTTTCATAATATTAAACACATGAGATAAAACCCAAGTGTTTGCAGTACATACATTTTCATAGGAATAAATCCTATTTAATTAATAAAAACATCGATTTTATTTTAGGTAACTTTATTGCCACTTTTCCAAGCCTTCAGTGCTCTCCAGCTGGCTTTTATTGGCTTCATACTAAGTTACCTGAAACACGTGTTTAAAACATTTTATCAGCAGGAAATACTGGTGAATGAATCCCAGTTTAATCAAGTTTAAATAAAAAAGTCACAGTGAACAGTATTGAGGGCGCATCCGCAATTACATTTGTTTCCAAGTTATATCAATTACCACCACACGGTAATGTCGTTCCGACTTAGGGTCATGTTACTCCTTTACCAGGTGGTAACAAATTTTGTATACAAAACCCCAAATTTACCGACTGTAATTGTATTCTTACAAATACTCAATAACTGTTATTCGCATGGAAATTTAAGGTTTTGTAAAAATAGTTAACAAAAAGTGGATCGACTCACAAAAAGATTTACACAAAAAGAAGGATCACTCACATTGCTATTATAGGGCTTTCCTTTGTAATTCCCTGGTTATAATCTAATTAAATAAACAATGCACACGCGTTAGTATAATAACCCATTTTAACATTAGTAATACCCTCTCCGAGACGGCATTCCAACGACTACGTCGGGCAGAACCACGACAGCCGTTACGGAACCCTAGATCAATCGGGCAGAGTATCTAATACGTATCCAGGGGTTATGATACTTACAACGAGGCAGAGCTTCGCTAATTAAGGGGTATAATACCCGAGTATAATAAGCCTACTACAGAAATTGTGATTGAGAATTGAGAAATGAACGAACTGAATTGAAATCCGATGCATTCCTTATATAGTTGCTGAAACTGGTTCCCACGCGGCCCGCGTAAAGAACAGGCAAGGCTTACGCGGCCCGCGTCAATACTGGGTCAACGCGTAGCTTGTCCTGGTCATGATCTAGCCTTGCCACGATGATGACACGTGTCATCACCGGGCTGCGCCACCAATTGGGACCCTCGCGGCCCGCATAAACTAAGGGTGTGGCCTTACGCGGCCCGCATGAACTAAAGAATTCAGCGGAGTCCAGTTACACCCTCACACGGCCCGCGTTAAGTTTGGGGTGGGTCTACGCGGCCCGCCTCAACTTACTTTTCCTGGTTTCCTATTATTTCAATGCTATATTATATTTCGGGTTTAGTTTTCCCATACGGGATGTATTTTAGGAAGTGTAGGGGTGTCATGGGTGTTTTAGGAAAGTTGTTATATTTTGGGTACAACTCCTGGATTATTTAATAAATTATATAGTGTACTCACATTAAGTATAGTGACCCAATTCTACTTTATCCCTACGTCACGAGACAGAACCCCAACGAATTTAGGCAGAGCCTTGACATACGTTACGGGGCCCTACGTCAGTCGGACAGGGTATCGGTGATCAGGGGCTACAATACTTAAAACGGGGTAGGGTTTTGTAGTAAATTACTAAAGAAAATAGAGGTATACGTTCGAGAGAAAGAAAAGGGATAAGCAAAATGGAATGTGAATGACTGCCATCCTTTTATAGTTGAATTTTAGCTTGAAGGCTATGCGAATAATGGCCACGTACATTTTACTCCTTAAATGTTAGTTTATGGATAGGATGTACACGTATACACATGTTAATATACTGAATCATGATTTGTTGAAATCTTATACTTACACGTATACTACTTAACATATGTGTTAGCTTTGATCTAATATTGTTTTATTATTATTATTATATGTAAAGCATACATGCATTCAAAATCCTAAATTCAAGATTACATCATACGTACACTTTTAGGATTAATGTGTTAATTTGATTTGATTTTATTTAATATATATATATATATATATATTAATTTAACTGCTTTACTTATGTGGCGCTTTATAATTTGTAAAATATGACGTTTTATAAAATAATAAATATGCCATTTAGAATGAGAATATTTTTGTCTACATTTTGAACCAAGTTTTATTAAAAACAGAGTAGGTTCAATATAATGTATTTTTATAATTTAATTATTAAATGGTTCATACGCTTGCCCAAAATACATCATATTTCCATTGGTCAACTTACCCATGTTGCATCCTTTTATATATTTTATATAAATAAATTTTTGGGAATGTTACAGTATTTGTGTTTTGTTTAGTTTTGTTTTGCTTTGTTTGGTTTTGTTGTGGTGTTGTGTTTGTGTTTTGGCAGGTTATTACGTTTCAATCCTCGTGGATGCAATGATTCAAGTGTGGGGATGTTTGGCAACATCCCCATTGAGATATCGGCGAATCCAAGAGATGTTTATGAACCGGTCCGATTACTGCAGCTGCATCACTACCAACACTGCTGATTTACTAATCAGGTTGTGTCTTGTTCTCATTTTGTGCACCTTTGTATATATTCATGTTTAAGTTTACGGTTGGGCGGATGGGTGGTGTTTAATGTGTTTGATGTGTTTATGGATTGTGAAAGTTGGTGGTGTTATTAGTTATATATATAAAAAAAACCAAAAAGAAATTTGTGGTTTGAGTTGAACAGCTTTTGGGTGATGTTAAACAGTTAAGCGATCAAATCTTCCCAAAACCGTACATTGGGGTCAATGTATCCCAAGTGTGGGGATGGGGAGAAATTTTGAGGTTTTTGAAAATTTTTAAATCGAGCTAAACAATGTGAGAATTTGAACACCGTGGATTAACCCCAAATGATGCACCGGCAACCCTTAATACCCTTTGTTCTTGGTGAGAATTGAAGCCACACATGTAAATAAATAATACTTGTCTTGATGAGAGTGGCAACGGGTGGGGGTGCATAAGAACTTGTGCCTTAATACGGTTTGAGTCCTTAGTTGAATATGAATGTAAAAAGGATAAGGGCAACTAGGTAGCCTCGTCTTGGTGAGTGCGAGTGTGGGATTTGGGGGGGTTGGACCTCATTAATTATATATATGAGCATGGTTGCGAGAGGGTGACGGGTGGTCCTTTGGACAACCCTTAAGCATGTTAAAATATGAAATAATCCTCCAATTAGCCGTGTAATTATCTTGAATTAGATAACTACGATGCTTATGTTTCAGGTACGAATTAGGAGCTAAAAGATGGATCGAAGGCAGCTTTTGGAGGCTTTGGTGGAAAACGGGGCAAGAGGAGAACAAAAGAATAACAAAGAAGTGAAGGCAGCCGAGTACCGTAAATTACGGTTCTACCGTAATTTACGGTAGACCATTTTCCACTTTATTCTGCACCGTAACACAGGCTCTCATCACCGTAACAAATTGATGTCCACCGTAAATTACGGTGGAGCCGTAATTTACGGTGGAGCTGAAATCGCAAAAACGTAACTGCCATCTTTTATTCGGTTTTTGGTGTGTCTTTTCACATTATCTCATCATTGGACGGTTAGAGAACACCTTGGGGGCGATTTTGGCTATCTTGGCTTGGTTTTAGACAATTTCTATCATTCGGTTTGTGTATTCGATTCGTATGAACATTAATCGTTGTGTGAAGATGATGTACCAAGTCATGCGTGGCTAAACTTTTGGTGATCATCCTAGATGTAAGGTTTGCTGTTGAAACACTATGTTTGTGCTTGAATTTCTAGAATAATAACTTTGAATGTTTGTTTGAGTTATTATGGTGTTTGGATATTTGTTTGTAAATTGTTGATTATTGTTTGATTTTAACCTAAACCATACGTTCTTGGTGCCGCTGGCAATCGAGATATCATGGGAGGGATTAGGGTTGGATAATTGTCAATTGATCATCGAGTAACAACCTCGCATTTTATAATCCGAGTACTTAGTTCTCTTTCATCACAAACAGATAATCAAACACGAGCCATGTCTATGTGGTTCTTTCTAGTAAGCATAAACATTAGTGTGGATTAAAACCTGAAATCTAGGATGGTCGCTTGTTCCTAATCTGTTTACAAAAACACTCTTTGATTTGCAATTTAGTTATTAATTTAGTTTTCGAAAACAACAATCCAAACTCTTGAATTTTAATTTTCTGCAATTTAGTTTAATAATTAGTTTAAGTACAAAGCTATATAATCGACACATCTTCCACATACTCCCTGAGTTCGATACCCTACTACCACTAACTACAGTTGTTTGGGGATTAAATTTGCGTGACCCACGACATCACGTCAAATTTTGGCGCCGTTGCCGGGGAGTAGTGCGCAACGTGTGTTAGTTTAATAGTTTTGTTTGTTATTTTCGGGTTTACGTTGGTTGTGTTTAGTGTGCAGGTACTTCAGGTGTATGCATACTAGAGGCTCTCACAGGTCATCACCGCTATCGTTCGATCCGGAAATTGAAAGAACGCTAAGACAAAACCGAGTTTTAGTGCGAGAAAACAAAATCATTGGTTCACCCACATCACCCATCACACCGAGAAACATCATGGCTGATTCCCAAATTCCACCTACAACGGGTCAATCATCCTCAACCTTTATACCTACTTCCACCCAACCATCACCAAACACCACATTACCTAATACCACTGCTGAATTCACACCATCCAATGTCACCCAACCAATCACCACTCAAACTGAACCTTCCATCACCTACAATCCATCCACCACAATCCCACCATTATCTCATTTCTTTCCCCCAACTACGGGTCAATCAACATCCACTTTTTCAATTGCACCGAATTCAACTATTGTGCATGCTACTTCATCATTTAGACCACAACAATCGGGTTTTCAGTATTCGACCATTCCATTTGGGCAAACTTCAGGAATTCAAGGGGGTGGTTATGATGAGGGATTCGAAGACTTTGAGGGGTATGAAGATGATGGGTACGGTTATGGAGATTATGGTGATCAAGGGGATTTTGGTTATGTTCAAAGTCAATCTCAAGGGATGGCAAGTGTTGGTGGAATGCCACAACAACAACTTATACCACAACACATTCGGCCAAGACCACAAGGGCCACCAATACAACAACCGATTCCATTGCAACAAGTCCGGCCACAACATGTACAACAACAACAATTTCAAAGACCACCTCAGCGCCCACCGATGCGACAACAACAGTTTCACCAACTGAACGCACCACAAGGGCAAGTACCAAGGCCGAATGGTCCTATTATTCCGAGAGGTAGGTATGGTGTACCAAGGAGACACCTTAGAGAAAATGTGAGGGGCATAGAAGCACATTTTCGGCCGGTAATCACACAAAACCCCTCACCGGTAGTCATTCCTCATAACGATCAAGGGCGAACATTTGAAGTAAGAACCAATTCTTTGCAAAGTTTACCAAAGTACAAGGGGTTGGCAAATGAGGAGCCTTATTTTCATTTAGAGGCTTATGACTCAATTTGCAACACTCTTGGGAGTCAAGGGTTTTCAGCTGACGATATCAAATTGGTTTTGTTCCAATTTTCTTTGGAAGAGAAGGCTAAAAAATGGTTCTACACGTTACCTTCGGCATCTATATATACATGGGGGGAGATGCAACAAACCTTCTTGGATGAGTTTTACACCGCCCAAAAGACCAACGATGCAAGGAAGGGATTGAGAAGCTTCCAACAACAACATGGTGAGATGTTTCATGAGGCATTCGAGCGTTTCAATATGATGATTAAAAATTGCCCTCACCATGGGATTGAATTGTGGGAGTTGATGAATGCCTTTCATGAGGGGTTGAGTGCCGAAGATGCACGTGATTTGATGTCTATCACCGGTGGGACTTTTGGAACAAACTATGAGAATGAAGATTGGGAGTTCTTGGAGAGCATGGCAACTACATCAAAGAGGAAAGCTCAAGCCTCAAGAAGAGCCCGACCGACCACTAACCGACCGCAAGTGCACGCCATAGATGATGGTAATGTTCAAACCACTAACCAAATTTATGATGTTTGTGCTTTGTGTAATGAAATAGGTCATGCGGCTGAAAATTGCCAAGGGATGTTGGAAGGGCAATACGAGGAGGTCCATGCGGTTCAAGGTCAAGGTCAAGGAGGTGGTGGTAGGAATTACAATAACATGAACTCTAATACCTACCACCCCTGGTTGAGGAACCACCCGAATTTTCGGTATGGAAACCCTTCAAATCAAGCAAACCCGAATTTCCAAGGAAACCAAGGATTTCAAAGGCAATATCAAACGGGTCAAAGTTCTTCGGGTGGAAATGAGATGATGGAGATGTTGAAGGCGATGCAAATGGAGATGCAACGAATGAACCAACGTGATGAGGTTCGGATGCAAAAGGACGAGGTTCGTGACAAAAGCATCCAATCGTTGACCACTCAAATGGGTCAACTTGCGAGTGACGTGGCGATTCTAAAGAAATCAAAAGGCCAGCTACCGAGTGATACGGTGCCAAATCCCAAGAACATAAAAAGCATTAACATCAATGTGGTAAGCACCGTTCCTAGTACCGAATTTAATGAAAAATGTCTAACTTCTTCGTGTCAAGTGAATGCAGGTTTGGAAAAAGATGCCGAAGTCGAGAATGATAAAGAATATGGAGTGCCAATCGTGCCTATCCGTGTGGGAAAATTAAAAATCCCTCACGCATTGTTGGACTACGGGGCAAGCGTGAGTGTGCTACCAAGCGATCTATACGATATGTACGACTTTGGTCCACTCAAAGGTATAGACACCATGGTGAGCTTAGCGGATGGAAGTTGGAGGCGTCCACGGGGAATGGTTAGGAATGTTAAGATTCAGTTGGGAGAATTTGAATACCCAGTGGATTTCCTAGTTTTGGACTATGCTTCTACCAATATGGCATCACAACAAAGGGTAATTTTAGGTCGACCGTTTCTATACGCAGCAAATGCTCAAATTAATTGTAGAGATGAGATTATTACCATGACCGACAAGAACCGTAGGTTGTACTTTGATGTTCAAACTGGAGGGATTAGTTATGAGTCCATTGAGAGGAAGGGTGGTGAGTCTAGTGATTGTATGAAAAATGTGTTACAACGAATGAGAAAAAAGCACCCACCGGACCGTGAAGAAACATATATGGGTGCGAGCAAGAGTGTATTTGATTACCTACCGAGTCAAAATGAGATGGATGTATTTTGCCCAATGACAAGCTACAGTGGGGGAGGTGATAGGAACCGATTCTTTGAGCCACCATAAATGGTGGTGGCACAGTCTGGCTGAAGACTCGAAACTTAGCGCTGCTCGGGAGGCAACCCGGGGTTTTATATTGATCTTGTTCTTTTTATCTTTCTATGTTTCAGGGCCATGGCGACATTCAAGTGTGGGGAAGATGTACGGATATTTGGGTGAAGGTGGTGATAGGAAGTCGGATTATCTACAACATCTGTTGTGGCAATCTTCACCAGGTCAATGTACTCTTTCCTTAGTCTTGTTATGTTCTTTAGCTTTGAAATATTGTTAGTTTATTAGTTTGCTTTTGTTTATTAAAAAATATGAAAGAAAAAAAATATAAAATGAAAAATACCAAAAAGAAATTTGGGGTTTGAGATTTAAGCTTTTGTTGATGTTGAATGAATTTTTAGTGATCAAAGCCCTCAAAGCCATACATTGGGACAATGTATCCCAAGTGTGGGGATGGGGGGAATTTTTGAGAATTTAAAAAAAAAATTTGTGAAGCTAAGCGAAAATTGTCAAAATTTGAAAACTTGATATTGTTCCATTTGACACACCGACACCCATTCCTAGTCTTTTCTTGGTGAGGATTTGAGCCACACATGATTGTTATTGATATTTCATTGTTTGAGTGGCGGTGTGCATTGTGTGCTAATAGAACTTGTGTACGAATTCTTGTTAAATCCTAGAGTTAACATGCTTTTGAAAATGATAGGGGACTTTTAGGAAGCCTCGTCTAGATGTGAGAGAGTGCGGGATTGGTGGGTTGGACCTCATACTTTACATATATGAGCTTGGTATTGTGAGGGGTGGGGGTTTGGTCCTTAGAAAGCCATGTTGAGCCTTAAACCATTCGATTGTGACCCGAGCCTACTTCCTACAAAATTTTTACCCTTTTGAGATGACCCGGTTTAGGATATTTAGTATGTAGTATTGATGTTCTTGTATATATTGTTGAGTTTGATGTGTAAAAAAAAAAGAAAGAAAAGAAAAAAAAAAGAGAAAAATATGAAAAATACAAAAAGAAGTGATTGGTTGCAATAGTAGTGAAAATGTTGAAGAAGTTTTGTATATATTTGATGGTTGCTTTGTTTAGTGGTAGAAATAAAAACCGGGTCAAATCAATTAGCTCTCGCATATATATTTTCCCATTTTCCTACCTTTGCACCTAGCCCCGTTACAACCCGCAAGTCCCTTTGATTCTAAAGCATGTTAGATATTTGTTAGGAGGAAACTTGATTTGTATACAAGCTTATTGTCGCACACACACACACGCATTGAGTGGTTTAGCATTATGCTAATAATTCTTGTTACCGAGAGATTTTTGTGAGGAGTGTGTCTTGTGGTATGATTGAAAGTTAGTAAAAGGACGGCACATTTAGCTTGGTTTGCATGTTTGATCGCTTTGGTTTTGAAATAGTTTTTGAATGGGTTGCTTGGGACAAGCAACGGTTAAGTGTGGGGATGTGACGGGTGGTCCTTTGGACAACCCTTAAGCATGTTAAAATATGAAATAATCCTCCAATTAGCCGTGTAATTATCTTGAATTAGATAACTACGATGCTTATGTTTCAGGTACGAATTAGGAGCTAAAAGATGGATCGAAGGCAGCTTTTGGAGGCTTTGGTGGAAAACGGGGCAAGAGGAGAACAAAAGAATAACAAAGAAGTGAAGGCAGCCGAGTACCGTAAATTACGGTTCTACCGTAATTTACGGTAGACCATTTTCCACTTTATTCTGCACCGTAACACAGGCTCTCATCACCGTAACAAATTGATGTCCACCGTAAATTACGGTGGAGCCATAATTTACGGTGGAGCTGAAATCGCAAAAACGTAACTGCCATCTTTTATTCGGTTTTTGGTGTGTCTTTTCACATTATCTCATCATTGGACGGTTAGAGAACACCTTGGGGGCGATTTTGGCTATCTTGGCTTGGTTTTAGACAATTTCTATCATTCGGTTTGTGTATTCGATTCGTATGAACATTAATCGTTGTGTGAAGATGATGTACCAAGTCATGCGTGGCTAAACTTTTGGTGATCATCCTAGATGTAAGGTTTGCTGTTGAAACACTATGTTTGTGCTTGAATTTCTAGAATAATAACTTTGAATGTTTGTTTGAGTTATTATGGTGTTTGGATATTTGTTTGTAAATTGTTGATTATTGTTTGATTTTAACCTAAACCATACGTTCTTGGTGCCGCTGGCAATCGAGATATCATGGGAGGGATTAGGGTTGGATAATTGTCAATTGATCATCGAGTAACAACCTCGCATTTTATAATCCGAGTACTTAGTTCTCTTTCATCACAAACAGATAATCAAACACGAGCCATGTCTATGTGGTTCTTTCTAGTAAGCATAAACATTAGTGTGGATTAAAACCTGAAATCTAGGATGGTCGCTTGTTCCTAATCTGTTTACAAAAACACTCTTTGATTTGCAATTTAGTTATTAATTTAGTTTTCGAAAACAACAATCCAAACTCTTGAATTTTAATTTTCTGCAATTTAGTTTAATAATTAGTTTAAGTACAAAGCTATATAATCGACACATCTTCCACATACTCCCTGAGTTCGATACCCTACTACCACTAACTACAGTTGTTTGGGGATTAAATTTGCGTGACCCACGACATCACGTCAGAGGGGCGGGGGTTTGGACATTTAGTTGCCCATTTTGTGCCTAAAAGCCGATCATTTGTTACCCCTTAGCTAGTTTCCCAAAAATTTACCCGACTTAACCCGGTCTTATAGTGTTAGTAGTTGTTTTAGTAGTGTGTAGATATGTTATATTGTTATGTTGAATATTTGATTGAAAAAAAAAAGAAAAAAAAAGAGAAAAAAAAAAGAAAAAAAAGAGAAAAAAAAAGCAATGAAAAAAAAAGAAAAAAAAAGTGAAAAAGCAATGAAAAAGAAAAAAAAAGTGATGTTGAGTTGTCTTGTATATAGAAGTTATGTCATGTTTATTGTATGTTTCATCGTGTAATAAAAGACCGGGTTAAGTCCTTCGCTACTACATATATATTCCATTTCCTACCCGTACACCTAGCCACATTACAACCTTAAAGCCCTTTGATTTGCATTCATGTTTGGCACTTGTTAGGAGAAGGACCGATTTAGGTACAAGCCTATAGTTGTGAACCACCCGTTTGCCTTTTGTGTGTCTAGCTCATAGTTGCTAGTGCTTACTTGTTGCCGAGATGAGAGACATAGCGAGGGGTGCATTGGTTGGGTGTTAAAAAGGGGTTAGTAAAAGGATTGTTTTTTTTTTTTTGCTTGGTTTACATTGATCGCTTGTTTTGAAAATGATTTGTAATGGGTTGCTTGGGACAAGCAACGGTTAAGTGTGGGGATGTGACGGGTGGTCCATGGGACAACCCTTAAGTGTGTTAAAAGACGAGTGAATCCCTCATTTGATCATGTAATTGTCTTGAATTAGATAACTATGGTTGCTTGTGTTTCAGGTACATTTAGAGCTTAAAAGTATGGAAATAAAGCTTCGAATAGACACGGCTGGATTGTAGATTGAAAGACGGAGAAAAAATGAAAAAAATAAAATTTTGGAATTGAAGAATTAAGAAGATAACATCATAGAGGATGAAATTACGAGAACGCAGGCGAAAACGGTGAAGAAAACGGAGTTGAAACGAGAAAGTTATGAAGAAAACAAAAACTGATTGCTGAAGCCTACCGTAACTTACGGTGGTACCGTAATTTACGGTAGACTCTGACAAAAATTGATGCCGTAACTCAGTTTAACTCCACCGTAAACCATTTTAAGCCACCGTAACTTACGGTGGTACCGTAATTTACGGTGGAGGCCAGCGTGAAACTTGTAACTCCCTCATTTAAGGTTGTTTATGGTGCCTTTTCATCATCTAATCATTCCCATTCGTTTTGTAACTCCTAAGGGGAGAATTTGGGGGTGTTCTAAGGTGTTCTTGAGTGATCTAAACATGAAGACTTTGTTTTTGATTCCAATGGACAAAGGTTCGATTGTGATGATGGTTCATAACACTATGAGCGGCTAGGTTTGCTTGGTGATCGTCTCGGATGTAAGGTTTTATTTGTGACAATTATGTTTGTTCTTTAATTTCTGGAATATTAGACTGTGCATGTGTTGTTAGTTTATTATGGTGTTTGATTGGTTGTTTGTAAATTGTTGATGTATGTTTGATCATAGTTCTAAACCATACGTTCTTGGTGTCGTTGGCAATCGAGATATCATGGGAGGGATTAGGGTTGGATATGTGTTGATTGGTCATCGGGTAACAACCTCGCGTTCTAGGAATCCGAGTACTTAGTTCCCTTTCATCACAAACAATTGATCTTACATGAGCCATGTCTATGTGGTTCTTTCCAGTTGAACATGAACGTTAGTTGTTCCTTAAAACCTGAAACTCGGGATGATCACTATCCTCTTATCTTGTTACAAAACTTAACCTTGATTTGTAATCTAATTTAGTTTAATTTAGTTAATTAAAACCAATCAACCCAAACATTGAAATTTATTTTTCTTTCAATTTAGTTTACTCGGGATGATCACTCATCCCTTGGCACACCACCTCTCTCACACTTCATCCACCACCCACCACCACCATAACACCATCATCCACCACCATCATCCATTGTTCATCATAGAGTGTGTGAGTCGTCTCGGGATCCAAGATTGATCGTAAGAGTTCTTGACAATCAAGGCCATGTTTGCCTAAGTCTCTTACATCACTTGGTGAAGACAAGTGTTTAGTATAATACTTTTTATTTTTAATCTTTTGCACTTTTTATTTGGTTTTGTATTAATGACTTTAATAACTAGTTGCTTATGTTGAAGGTGATCTTTCCTTATCGTTTGTCCGTGGTGTCTTGGCATTATTTTACTGTCTATATAAAATAAAAGATTTTCACCATTCATATCTCCACGGTCTATATGGAGGTATGTTGGCTACCTGGTCGGGGTTTAAGGGAACGGTTTGGTAAGGGTCTTGCCCTTGTTCAGCGTTTAGAGGTCCTGCTTGGGACCTGGGTCAAATTTAGTAGGATCTCCTTCAATGCCCATAGGTATTGGATGGCGGGGATCCAAACTCTTTGACCCCCTCATAAGTTAACTACTATTAATACTATAACCCGGCTATTTAGGACTGTATCCCTGCTGACTCAGACTACTTAGCCGAGGGTAACGTCACCGCCAAAAGCGGGGCCTACCATAATTTGCATTAATAACTTAATTCATTATCTTCCAATAATCCGACCCTTTAGGATTGTATCCTTGCTGACTCAAACTACTGGGTTGAGGGTAACGTCGCCTTCAAAAGAGGGGCCTACTACAATAACTAAGATAATCTCTTAAACAAGTGCAAAAGTGCGAAAATAATCAAAGGTTATACTAATACACGAGTCGGATCCAAGTGATTCATCTTGTCTATCTGTTTTTATTTTTATTTTATTTTTCAGCATTTAGTTAGTTTTTATTTTCTTAGTTTAAAAACATTTTTCTTACTTTTTGATTTGATTAGACGTTGAGGATAAACCGGTATTAAAAGCTCTTGTGTCCTTGGACGACCTCGGTATCTTACCAACACTATACTACGTCCACGATGGGTGCACTTGCCCATATGTGTGTTTAGTGTTAGTGAATATCGTGTTTTATAAATTTAAAACTTGGCTAAAGGTGTAAAAAGGGCTTAACTATATATCTAAATTATATACACACCAACACACATCAAGTTTTTGGCGCCGCTGCCGGGGACACAAGGATTTTAAGAAAGTTAGGAATCAACGGCCTAATCATATTTTTATTTTTCTTTTTAATTTTTAGGATATTTCTTAGTTTTTCAGCTTCTGCAGAGCTCAGCACGGGCCGTGCCCGCTGAACACGCCCCCGTGCTCAATCATTGGAACTGGCAATCCTGTTTTAAGTCAGACAGTAAGCTGAACACGGGGCCGTGTCCACTCAACACGCCCCCGTGCCCAAGATTCTCTTACTGAAAACAGAACCGTTAGATCCCGGCGGTTGGTAATTTCTGACACAAACATGAGTGATAGTAATTCTTTTTACTTTCGAAACTCTTATGGTACGTGGTGTCGATTATGTGGAGGCGAACATGAAGAATTAAAATGTTATTTTCTAAATTATAGGCCCCACTATATAGACCCATCGATTCCTTATAACCTTAAGAGGGGCGAAAGTAAAAATAAGCACTATCTCTCCCTCGAATGCGCCCAGCCAGATATTCTAGGGGAAATGCCCCTTGACGAGTTATTTCAACTAGAAGAACTAATTCTAAATTGGTCAAAGGAACTTAGGAAGGATTTTATTGATCCGCCCCAAGACGATGACCATGAGGAAATGTTGGAACCGCATTCCGACAACCTCGTTGCTCCCAAAAATACCTTCATACCTAGAAAAGACTTGGACGATAGTCGTCCCTGTGCCGATTGTGCCGTGAAGGACTCTCCATCGACTTCGTTCGATGCATACATAGACCTGAGCGATTCGGCATACACCTTCTTTAACGAGAGCCCGGAAAAGGATTGGACTTGTCCACCTAGAATGAAAATAGGAATTACCCTCACCGATAACCTCTTGCGTTCTCGCCTTAGTATAGGACAATTACGGTATCTTAGGCACTTTGGGGTTGTCCCAACCAATCAAGAGCCACCCGATAACAGATAAGTTCCATAAAAAAACTAGACAACTTCATAAAAATATAGAAACCACTCGACACGGGGCCGTGTCCAGCCAACACGCCCCCGTGTCCACCAAAAGATTCCCTTCTGATCAGAACGTCAGAATACGGACAAACTGTGTCAGAATTTCATCTGCACACGGGGCCGTGTCCAGCGAACACGGGGCCGTGTCCAGAAGGCTATCGTTTTCTATAAATGCAGCCAAGAATTCTGCACATTTGGACCAACTTGGGACAGAGATTTGAAGGAATCTTCTCTCAGACAATCCTAGGTAAGTCTAAAAGAAGGTTCCAACAACCCATCTTGTCACACCCCAACCGATGGCGGAAACATCGAGATGAGACGTACAAACTGTTCAAAGACATCATAACACTAGTTGTGACAATAATTAAAGTTTATTTCATTGATATTCATAAGTTTCATACAATACATGGAAATGAAAAAGTACATAACATAGATTGTAAATTTAAATAGTTGATGGGTTTCTAAGCCATCCTAGCCTTTTCTTGTTTTCTTGAATCCTCAGCCTGCAGTATGCATTTAAAATACAATCAACAAATAATTGCTGGCGAGTATACAGGTTTGAATATAGCATAATAGAGTTAAATAGTTTATCAAATCTAATCCATGTGAACAACTGATATTCAATTAACTGTCATGCTCGTAACGATGAAATCCACATGTCCAAACCATAGTTACGCAATTAACATAGCCTAACCCTCGAAAGGGTGGTAATAGAGTTAATAGATTAAACCTAACAATACCCGTATATACGGGAGGGGCGTTACAACCTACAGCTCTAAAATTGGCGGATGTTACAGTCTCCCCTACTTTAGGAGATTTCGTCCTCGAAATCTAAGATTAACGTATTTCATAAAAATTTAGAACAATCCACATGCCATACTTAGTTAACAAGATTAACGTATCCCTGGCATGTGAATACACAGGTCAACCCATCGAGTATGTTAAGGTGTGGCTTCTTACGAAGTTAATGACAAGTTTATCACATAAAGTTTAACCCAAGTGACACGAATCCAGTATATCGTATTAGCATGCACGTGAAATAAATTCTAAAATTTTTGAAAAGGAACGTTCAATCATAAAATTTCATTGAGAACGAATAAAAGTTGGTAACTACCTCCGAGGTAAGAGAATCACCTCTAGCTCGTTGGTGAAGTTAGAAAGTGAGTGGAGCTAATCATCAAGGTTTGGGAATCACCCCTATCTTGATGATAAGTTTCCATTTTTTTTTTTTTTTTTTTTTTTGGGAATATGAGTATTAACAAGCATCAAGATGTATCAAAGTATTCATATATAATGTATTATTTTGTGCATTGCATAAAAAAATGTTCATGTTTAAATGGATAGATTGTGCAATGAAAGTGTTTATCATTGTGTTTTTGATAAGGAAATGCATACTACACCCAAACGTGTGAAAAGAAAATGGGTCAAGTATACTCACCTTAGGTTGCGTTGCGTATATTGGAAAAAGATAATAGAATCAGGGATTTTCCAAGAAGATCGTGCACAAGAGAATTACCCTATTAATTTGAGGATTTGATTAATTATTTGGGAATTTATAGAATAATTTAGATAATAAGACATAAATAATACAAAATTCCTAAAGTGTTGGAACAATAAAATAAATAGGAATTTAAATAGATAAATAATTATTTTAACAATCTAGAATAATTACCACAACATTAGTTAATAATCTTATAAACAAATAACTTATTTATAAAGTTTCTAGTTTATAAAACAAATAAATAAATCTGAAAATAAAATTTCTAGATTTTTATTAAATAAACAATAATTCTGATTTAAAGAATATAAATCCTGAAATTAATAAATATGATCAAATAATAATTAAATAGTAATTCAGAATTAATTTATAATTTAAACAACATTTAAAATAAATATTCCGAATTAATAAAAACAATATATCTGATTTTTATGATAATAATTCTGAAATACATAAATAATTCTGATTTATAGATTCTGAAAATAAATAAATAACCTGATTTTAAAATATAATTCTGAAATAAAATTCTGATATACAAAAATATGATTTCTAAATATTATTAAATAATAATTCTGATTTGTAAATTCTGAAATAAATACTAGATAAAATCTGATTTTATTAAATTTCAGAAATAAATTCCGAAATAAATAAATAAATAAAGTCTGATTTTATTAAATTTCAGAAATAAATTCTGAAATAAATAAATAAATAGAATCTGATTTTATTAAATTTCAGAAATAAATTCTGAAATAAATAAATAAATAAAAACTGATTTTTAATAAATCTGATTTTATAAAACTGAAATATTTAAATAAAATTCCGAAATAATAAATATGTTTTAATAAATAGATAATAATTATAAATCTGATTATTTTAATAAATAAATCTGTTTTATTAAATTTCTGATTTTAAATAAATATTTCAGATTTAAAATAATTAAATATGTTTAGTAATAATTATATTAGTATATTTGTTTTCTAAATAGATATATTTGATTTTTTTTTATAAAAATTTTCAGTATTATATATTAATATTTATAATATATAAACCTGATTTTATGTATTTATATCTTATAATACTGAATTATATAATAATAATAATAATAATAATAATAATAATAATAATAATAATAATAATAATAGTAATAGTAATCGGAAAAGATAACGGATCGGTAAACGTTACCGGATCGGACGAAACAGGTGTGACCGGAGAAGGTGGTGGCAGGTGGTCAGCGGCTGTGTCCGGTGCAAGCTTCTCCGGCGAATGAAGACGTTCCGGCGACGAGACGAAACGGGTTCGGTTTATTCACGGCTTGGGTTCGAGAAACGGGAGCAAAGGAACGGAAAATGGGTGAGGTTGGACGTGATTTTTATAGTAGTGTGGGTGGCCGGTTACGAGATAATGAGAGGTCAGTCCGGTTCGTATAACTGCCGGAGAAGGAGAACAGGCCGGGGAAGACGAAGGGTGTTGGCGGTTATGGTTTGTTTCAAATTCGCAATTAATGAGTGAATAAATAATAAACAGATTCAATCTGTTCACATGTTGGGCTGTAGCCCAGTTGGTCATGCACGTGTGTTTGAGTCGTTCTGGTCGCGGGTTCGAGTCCCGGGTCACGCATACCTTGGGATTTAAATCCCCTTTTTTTTGATACAGTTAGTTTTAACTAACTGGATTAGCCACTAACTGAGTTTTCTAACTCAGTTAGTGCTGCCCTTTAATAAAACTAACCAGGTTAGGCTGATTTAACCTGGTTTTCACTAACGGGGTTAGATTAACCAACGGATTTGCTTAAAAACCAATAAAATCCAGAAAATAGTTATTAAATTATTATTTTCTTCATCTAAAATAATAATAAAATAATATAAAAATCAAATTTAACCCAAACTTCAATATTTTTACCGAATTAGCGTATAAATTCCCAATTTTGAACAGTTTAGGGTAATCTCTTGGCAATGATGAATTAAAGAGTCGAAATTAAGATGGAATTCCTCTGTTTTTGCGTGTTTAACATAGTTTCAACGTGTTTAACATAGTTTCATAGTTTCAATGATTCATAGTATTCAAACACAAAATATGGATAAAATCATGCAATTTCATTATGATTTCAAGTCTCGAGTACAATTTTGGAATTAGAATCAAGTACGACAAAGGTACAACTTACAAAAATAGAAAGTACAAGTAGACTTTCCAAAAAAATGGAAAGTTCGAAAATACGAAATGTTACAGTCTCCCCTACTTTAGGAGATTTCGTCCTCGAAATCTAAGAGGAAGACTGTTGAAAAGATGGCATCCAAGGATTCCACAGAGAGAATAGATGAAACTTGATTGTGAATGGGAGTCATATCAAAGACATGGAATAATAGAGAATAGTGGGAGTATGGAAGTGAACGATTGACTCTAAGTGGATGCAAGTATAAGAATGGCATAAGTATTGGATATACAAAAGTTGCGTAGTAAGAATGGAGTTTCGTCTTGGATAATCGGACATAATGCGTTTGTAAGTTGTTTAAAATTTGCATTAGGTCCAAAAAGGTGTGCAAAACACTGAATTTCTCATGGCACGTTTCACGAAAGTTTGGTAACGTGGTGAAAACACTTATATATAGGATGTACCAGCGGTGTATCCACCATGTTTTGACCATGTTACGTCCGTTTCGTTATTCGTGTCATGTTACGTTCCATGTCTTACCATACACAGTAGTACACTCTATGGTTCTCATGCGCTTATTACTATAATCCCGTGTGCACCCGCGATTATACCAATCGTCGCATGATCCGCATAGCTTGTACTAATTTGCGTATGAATCAAGGTATACATAAATTTTGAAAATAAGATTGTGTGCGTATAAAAATGTAACATGTAAGCATGTTCGCGTTCCAAATAGTATAAGACTAACGTAAACGAATCCTTCGGGTTTCGCCCGTGTACATGTGCGAATGTATAAATTTTGAGTAAAAAGCATGAGCATAGTATAAGGTTAAATTTGAACACGCACGTGAGCATAAACATAAAACGCATGCCAGGAGTGTGAGCAAAAGTATAAGCATAACGTGTATTAAAATGAGCATAAATGTGAGCACAATTTGAGCACAAACGAATGACGTGAGTATGGACAAAATTCGTATAAATGAGAGTATGAACACAAGTACGAGTGTGAATACGAGTATAAATATGAGTATAAACATAAGATGCATGAGTATGGTTGTAAATGTGAAAATTAAGTGTAAAACATGAACGTTTAAGTACGAATGGAATGTATGAGTATATATATATATATATATGAGTGTAAACGTGATCGTATAAGTACAAGTACAAGTATGTTGTTGCGACTATGAGTATAAATATGAGTACAAGTGTAAGCATACGAACGTATTGTGGGGAGTACGTGTGTAAATATGAGTCAAAGTATAGACACGAAACGTGTCGTGGTAGTTATGAGTATATAAATACGAGGATCATAACAGACGTGAGAATGTGTCTGAATATAAATACAAGTATAAACATAGCGGTATAAGCGTATACGCAAATTGCATACGTATGAATGTGTATATGATTATAAGTAAAACGAAGGTGTATGAATATGAATTTAAGTATCACGTAAATGTATAATTGTGAGTGTGTGTATAAACGTAAAACGTATGAGTTTTGAATCGTGAGTATAACATAAATGCGTAAGTGTGAACATAAGTGAAAGCATAAAATGTATAAGTATGGACGTAGGGATTAATGATTAAAATACATGAGTTTATGCGCATAAAAGGTTTAAAGTTTTGAATATGAAAGGAAAAAGAGAACGAGTGACACGCGTGAGATTGTTGTGAGATATTGACTAAAACGTGTAAAATGATATACATATATAGTTGTCTGTGCAAAACGTGAAGTTAAATTAGATTGAGTTGTCAGGAATGTAGAATCTAGTTTGTGAATTGTAAAGAGAATATAAAGGAAAACATCTTTTGATTATGCGAAAGGATACTTTGTAAAAGAATGGAAGTGCTATTATGGTTTTAAAAAAAAATTTCATAGCTGAAAATTTGTTGTCCTTATAAAGTTTCCTTGCCCACGTGTTTTGAATTTAATTAACGTATCAAGCGAGGTTTTGAAAAGTTCTTCGAATTAAAAAGTTTGCATCGTTTTAAGAAGTTTTTTTTTTTTTTTTTTTTTTGTATTACTAACTTCGAAGTTTACAGATTCTAGTGAAAAGGTTTAACCTTAGGAAAAGGAATTTTGGTATATGAACCTGGTGATCGTGAAAGGTGTCCTTAATAAAATGTTTTTGTTGATCTTGAAAAGAGTTTTGATAACTGATCGGATAATATTTGTAATATTCTGTATGAAAAGTTGGTTTGATTCTCAATTGGAAATTTAGAATTCTTTAGTATAGTGATGCGAGATGAGTGCGTTTTAGTAATTACGTGGAATACGAAATTTTATGGGCAATAGATTTATTAAACTGATTAGGGTGACAGTAGTATTTTGTGAAATTTTTTTGAAATCGAGGAATACGCGTTTTTGGTAACATTGAAAATTTTTGTGTATGCGAGCGATGTGAAAATAGATTATAGAATAGGAGATACGTCTAAATAAATGAAGCATTTTGAAATACATGATAAATGATTTAGGTATAAACATGATCGTGTTTACGCAATATAATCTATTAAAGAAAGTATTGGTAACGATCACCTAGGTAAGGGAATCACCCCAAATCCGTTGGTGAGGTCGTTGTAAGATGAGAAAAGAAGCGAAGTTAATCGTCAAGGTAAGGAAATCACTCCTATCTCGATGATATGTCTTCACTCGTTGTTACGAAAGTGTAATTAAAATTAAGTGAAATTATGCATGCTAATGATGTATAATCGTATGATGTATGCGCAAAAGTGAAATCCTAAAAATGGTTCAAAATTGACAAGGAAGAGTTTCATCATAAAAGATCGAAGATAATAAAGTGTACATCTGATAAAAAGGAACTTGGATTTTCTGGGAGAGTGAGAGTACTGACGAGATGATGACATCTAGAAATTCAAAACAAGAAATGGATGAGACTTTTAATCATAATGTTTTTGTTTAGGAAAATTGACTTCATGTATGCATCACATAGCACATAGTTTCTCACATGGATCACCAAATAGTTTCACATAGTTTAACATAGTATTACACATAGAATGATGTTTCACATAGAATAATGAAAGCAATATAAATTTAGTTTGTTCACGAAAGAGAGTAGTTATTAATTGTTTTGGATTGCGATAATAACATGCTTCGTGTTCCCAAATTTGAATTGAAGATAACGCTCAAATATAAATCACATGATAATTGAGATAGCATAAAAAGAGATTTTATCAATAAATATGGAGTGTCACGGAACGTAACATAGACTATTCCAAAGTGAATCGAAGTCCTTTTCGAATTAAGGAAACGTGCTTTGGCCTAATAGACAAACATTCTCATCGAGGAGCGACTAACGATGTTTGTCCTTCCAGTTACTACACGTCCTTAATCGATTGGGTAAATCGAAACTTTGGTGAGATCGAAAATCAAGGAATGGGTCTAGTTAACAAGATGCGAGTTTCACCTCTAACTTGATAACATCGTACCCTAACGTGGTTAGTACCCATCCAAAGATGAGGGTCCACTAGATTAGGAAATGGAAAAACTCCCATCAAGATTTGGATATCACTCCTAACTTGAGGGTAGATTTCGTGCAAAATCAAAGTATAGCTGAGTGAAAATCATCACCAAGTGTGGGAATCACCCCTATCTTGATGAATCATTTCGATTGTGTTATAAGAGTGTCTTCAAAGCTTCCAAGTGTGTATTGTGTTAGCCTTAGGAAAGGCTTGTATATTAGAAGTCCAAAAGAATAGAGAGAAGCAAAGAAGAAAGCAAAGGATAATGTCTTTAACAGCAAGTAAATGAGAAAGCTCTTAAACTATAGACTAGGTAAAGCAAGGCAATCCTAATTCCCTATAGTTATGGCTCTGATACCAATCTGGTATCAGAGTATTCCTACAAGAGACTAGGGAAATGTATGGCAATCCTACCTAATTCCCTATAGTTATGGCTCTGATACCAATCTGTCACACCCCAACCGATGGCGGAAACATCGAGATGAGACGTACAAACTGTTCAAAGACATCATAACACTAGTTGTGACAATAATTAAAGTTTATTTCATTGATATTCATAAGTTTCATACAATACATGGAAATGAAAAAGTACATAACATAGATTGTAAATTTAAATAGTTGATGGGTTTCTAAGCCATCCTAGCCTTTTCTTGTTTTCTTGAATCCTCAGCCTGCAGTATGCATTTAAAATACAATCAACAAATAATTGCTGGCGAGTATACAGGTTTGAATATAGCATAATAGAGTTAAATAGTTTATCAAATCTAATCCATGTGAACAACTGATATTCAATTAACTGTCATGCTCGTAACGATGAAATCCACATGTCCAAACCATAGTTACGCAATTAACATAGCCTAACCCTCGAAAGGGTGGTAATAGAGTTAATAGATTAAACCTAACAATACCCGTATATACGGGAGGGGCGTTACAACCTACAGCTCTAAAATTGGCGGATGTTACACATCTTGTCCTTTCCTCTTCTAGCCATTTCCTTCTTTTTCATCTTTCTCCAAGAACTACCATCAAAAGATTGAATTCTTCAACCTTTGTGGTAGGAAACAATGAGTTTTGTTCATGGAATCTTGGTAAAAACATGTTGTGTAACATTGTTTAAAGTTATTAATGTCCAAAAAGCCTACATAAATTCAGAAAATAACTTAAAAGCCCAAGATTCCTTGCTTCAAAATTCTGCAGAAAGATGAACATGGGGTCGTGCTCAATGAGCACGAGGCCGTGTCCAGATACTGTTTCATCACATAAACTGTTTTTCGGTTTATTTTTCGTAGAATGGCGAGTGAAAACAGCGAAACATCATCCGTTCATTCATCAAACAGTCGAAGGGGAAGAAGGCCCTCCGTTGAAGCTACGCTTGTGCACTATGTGATAGCATTAAGGGAAGCTCTCGACGAAATGACGTCAGTAGAGGAGGTCCTGATTGACCGTATTAACGATCTTACGGTGGGACTCGAAAGTAGCTTCCAAGAAATTAACCTCTTGCACCAGAGGTTAAATATTCTTGTAGCACCCCCGATGGAACCAATCCTTCCACAACAGGACTGGAACTTGGCACTCGGGGTTAACAACCCTACCGGGTGGGAAGATTTTCCCGCGGAACCTCCCATGGAACACCCACAAGAAATTCCAGCGGAAATCGAAACTCCTCAAACTAATGCAAATGAGCCCTCTTTTCTCCTTCCGAGGGAGGTGGAGGAGTGGCTCGCCGACATGTGAGGAGGACCACGCCCGGAAGAAGGAGTTTCTAAAAGCCTTATCTAACCAAGATTAGTAGCCTCTTGGAAATTTTGCTAATTAAAATAAAACATAAGGCTAAAACTCCATGGTTTAATATTTATGTATTTTCATCTTTAGTTTTATGTAATGTCTCTCTATGTTTGCAATGATATGATAGTTTCTAAGATTGATGGTTATTGATGAATAAAACACACTTATGGTGGTAATGGATGAAAAAGGGAACGAGAAAATGGCCCCATGCACAAAGAACAGAGCAACCCGACACAAATCTCCATCACAGAAGGCTCAACACGGGCCGTGCCCAACCAACACGGCCCCGTGCTGAGCCACCTGCAGAAAAACGCCCAGTTTAGGTAACTGGACACGGGCCGTGTTCACCAAACACGCCCCGTGTCCAGGCTTCTGTCTCATTTCTTTAATTTCTGCTACTGGCACCTGACCACGGGGCCGTGTCCAGACTGCCAGTAACATAAATCTTTGCTTTTTAACACCACATCACACATCCAATCAACCTAAAAATTTATTTTTGGGACACATTGAGGACAATGTGTAATTTAAGTGTGGGGGGGAAGCTAACACTTTGAAATTCTGCAAGTCCTAACAACAAGCCTTACACAAAACTCTATTGGAACCGCTAAACACCCCAAATTTTTTCAAAAATCCTTTCATTTTTACTTGTCTAAAGTTTAAGTTGGGAATCACAAGATTAATAAGGTTATATTTTTAAAAAAAATTACAACCGAAAGCGTCGTGATAACAAGAACCAACATAAGAAAATTATGAAACGGCATAACAAGTCTAGCTAAAATTTAATTATATATACTTGATCACATTAAAAACCCATTCCCACAAAAGTGAGTTTTGAGCCTTTATTGAGCATACAAATTTACATCTTTAGACTAAATGCTCATTTTTTTCGTTTCTTGTGTGAATAACCGCTTGGTTCTTACAACTCTAGAACTTGCCACGACGATTCATTCCCGGTCCTTACCAACTTAAACCCAAGTAAGTAAATGATGGAGGCATTAGGACTAACCATTTTTCTTTCTACACCATTATTTTTCAATTTTTACCACCTACCCAAAATCCCCCTAGTTAACCCCTTTGAGCCTAAACCTTTCATTTCATTACCCTAAAAAATCCTTTTTACCCACCATTTACCTTTTTATTTTTCACCCCTTATTTTAGTAACAAAGCTCGGTTTTTCGCAAGCTCGTTCTTTTATGTGACTAAAAATATATATATATATATATATATATATATATATATATGTGATGATGAAGTTAAAAACAAACAAAGCTATACAAACAAAAGCTTGTTTGGAGGAATACTTCAAAATAAAAAGTCACTAAAAATTTTTTTTTTTCGAAAACCGATGCTTTTTACACTTTTCGCCCTTTTACTAACCACTAACCCAACCACCCACCTTTAACCCAAGCCTAACCCTTCACCCAAAAAGTCCTCTTGATATTTACAAAGGTATAAAGTTAAAAAGGAGGAGGATTGATTGCTTGGCAAGCCTATGGAAGGCGTGAGTTCCATGCTGCTCTCGAGTGATTCACTAAAAATACACCTACGGCCGAGTGTTGAGTGATTTATTCCGTGAGGTATGTGAACTTGTATATAAATAAAATTTTAAAAAAGGCATGTTATGTCCAAATAAGTAATTTATCCTATGAGACGTTCTCAATAAATCATAACGAATAGGATTGTGAATAAATAAAAATAAAACCTAAAAAGATCTTTGGATTCCCGACACTCTCTGACAAACCAAAAACTTTCTCTTCTACCTATTCCATTTGGGAGTGTAAGCCACATTTTAAAGAGTTTTGCTTGAGGACAAGCAAAAGTTCAAGTGTGGGGGTATTTGATGTGTGTAAAATGCAACATATAAATCACATAAATTAAGGCACAAAACTAACCCTTTTTAAGTACTAATGTTGGAAAAAGAGTGTTTTTGTCTTCCTTTTGTATTTTCAGGATGAAATGAGCTCAAATTCACAAAAGAAGCAAAAAGACAACTAATTCTAGCATAAATACAAGAAAAGGAATAAAAGTAGACTGCCCGGACCCTCAACGGCATCCTCCAAAGCAAAGAAGAGAAAACAGAAGCCTGAACACGCCCCGTGCTCAGCCAGCACGGGGCCGTGCCCAAGAAGCAGCATAAAAGACAAACTGGTAGAAGCTTCCATTGCCCACCACGGGGCCGTGTCCAGTGAGCACGGGGGCGTGGTGAAAGTACAGCAGGCGCATTAATTGTAATTGCGAATTACAATTAATGAGGAGAGAGACTGTCAGACGGGCACGGGGCGTGTCCAGCGGACACGGGGCCGTGCCCAGCCTTCTGTTCAGCCTATAAATAGGGGTGCTTGGTTTCATTCCATCTCATCCCTTGGCATACCACCTCTCTCACACTTCGTCCACCACCCACCACCACCATAACACCATCATCCACCACCATCATCCATTGTTCATCATAGAGTGTGTGAGTCGTCTCGGGATCCAAGATTGATCGTAAGAGTTCTTGACAATCAAGGCCATGTTTGCCTAAGTCTCTTACATCACTTGGTGAAGACAAGTGTTTAGTATAATACTTTTTTATTTTTAATCTTTTGCACTTTTTATTTGGTTTTGTATTAATGACTTTAATAACTAGTTGCTTATGTTGAAGGTGATCTTTCCTTATCGTTTGTCCGTGGTGTCTTGGCATTATTTTACTGTCTATATAAAATAAAAGATTTTCACCATTCATATCTCCACGGTCTATATGGAGGTATGTTGGCTACCTGGTCGGGGGTTAAGGGAACGGTTTGGTAAGGGTCTTGCCCTTGTTCAGCGTTTAGAGGTCCTGCTTGGGACCTGGGTCAAATTTAGTAGGATCTCCTTCAATGCCCATAGGTATTGGATGGCGGGGATCCAAACTCTTTGACCCCCTCATAAGTTAACTACTATTAATACTATAACCCGGCTATTTAGGACTGTATCCCTGCTGACTCAGACTACTTAGCCGAGGGTAACGTCACCGCCAAAAGCGGGGCCTACCATAATTTGCATTAATAACTTAATTCATTATCTTCCAATAATCCGACCCTTTAGGATTGTATCCTTGCTGACTCAAACTACTGGGTTGAGGGTAACGTCGCCTTCAAAAGAGGGGCCTACTACAATAACTAAGATAATCTCTTAAACAAGTGCAAAAGTGCGAAAATAAAAGGTTATACTAATACACGAGTCGGATCCAAGTGATTCATCTTGTCTATCTGTTTTTATTTTTATTTTATTTTTCAGCATTTAGTTAGTTTTTATTTTCTTAGTTTAAAAACATTTTTCTTACTTTTTGATTTGATTAGACGTTGAGGATAAACCGGTATTAAAAGCTCTTGTGTCCTTGGACGACCTCGGTATCTTACCAACACTGTACTACGTCCACGATGGGTGCACTTGCCCATATGTGTGTTTAGTGTTAGTGAATATCGTGTTTTATAAATTTAAAACTTGGCTAAAGGTGTAAAAAGGGCTTAACTATATATCTAAATTATATACACACCAACACACATCAGTATCCACTGGTAGGAAAAATAGCCACTGCTCACTTTTTTATTGTTGACATCCATTCATATTGACCATCAGCGGTTTTCCTAAAAAACAGCCATTGCTCACATTTTTATTATTGATGGTGTTAATTAGTGATAGATTGAAATTAACAAATAAAAACTAGAATTACAATGAAATTACCATTTTACCTAATTGTTACATTAAAAAATAAAAAAATATTCTTGATGACTATTTGTTGCAAATGAAATCAGTAATTAATGTTAATTTCTTGAGCTTTGAACACTTAAAATATTGAAAATGTGAATTTCAAACTGACGGTTATTATCTCTTAACTAAAGTTAAAATAAAAATTAGAAAAGTCATCATGACAATTGCTTTCAAATCAGATCAGTAATTACTGATAATATCAATAATTTTGAAATTCAAAATATGCAAAATGGTAATTTAAAATTGATGTTCTCTCTCTTTTGTTTCCTACTTTGCATTTCATTTCTAATATTTTTTTAGCTTAATAAAGCTGAAAATAAGGATATACACTATTTACCTTTCAGTTCCCAATAAACATCAGTTCCCAATAAACGTCATGATAATTGCTTTCAAATCAGATCAGTAATTACTGATAATATCAGTAATTTTGAAATTCAAAATTCAAACCATATATTCTATTCTATTCTATTCTATTCTAATCCTATAAATAAGATATAATTATCTGGTGTCACATTCAAATCTCACTCGCTCATATATGTGAGCGTATATCTCTCTCTCAAATGCATCTTTCTCGTGATTCAGCCGCTAATCTCCGATTACACTTCTTTGTTCGAATGTTTGTTGTTTATGTTTATATGTTATCGTTCCAGTATCATTGTTCCAACATCGTCGTTTCAATGAAAATTCGCATCCCACATCAACATTTCAATATCGATGCTGCAGTATCATTGTTGCAACATCGTGAGAAGTTGCATATGCTACCTTCTTTCATGTGAGAGGTGCAGCTTTAACGGACGATATGTATCTTCTATCGTGAAAAGTTGCAGCTTCAACGGACGATATGTATTTTTGTTAAATCGAAAGTTAGGTTTTCTTGCGTCAGGAAGATTTTCTCCTTTTATAGAAAGTATAGATTCGTCCAATATTGTGGAAACTCAGATGTGCTACAACAGTTGAGAAGAGACATTTTCATTTTAGGTTTGTTTCTTATTTGTGTTGTCAGTAATATAGACTGCGGTGATAGAGACGTGCAGTTCATGGCGATGCTGAAAGACATATATCGAGAGGCTCAGCAATCGATGGAGTTGAAACTAAACTTTCTTAATTCTTACTGTTATTCTTAGATTTGAACTTTAATATTGTTCAGTGTGTGATGTAATTATTGGACTTTTAGTTTTAAGATCATGAATAAATGAATAAATTTAATTTTATGAATCTAAGTTGTGTTTTATTTTTACTTATTATTTAGTGTTTGAGTAAGATTTAGATTATGTTGATGTTGAATTTTGTCTGAACATCTGTTTCGTAAGTTAACAGACGTTTAATATTGTGAAGGATTGGTTTGATGTTCAACCTCTATTTTTTCATTCTTCATGTTGACCACTGATTGACCAAACATATGTGTTTCGATCACTGTTAGCTATCCACTGATAGTTAAAAAATATTCATGGCTCACATTTTTATTGTTGACATCCACTGATATTGACAATCATTGGTTTTCCTAAAAAATATCCACTGCTCACATTTTTATTGTTGATGTGGTTAATTAATTATAGAATGAAATTATCAAATAAAAACTAGAATTAAAATGAAATTACAGTTTTACCTAATCGTTACATTCCAATAAGATAATGCTTCGTAGATTCGTAGATGTTTGAAGACCGAAAAAAGTTCAAAGAAGCAGGACTGTGTACATTTGTTTGTCTTTGTCGTTCTTTATACATCTAGGAACTATTATTTGAGAATACCCCTGAATTGATCGGAGCTGTAGAATGAGATCCTGCACTGTTGGGCTATCATCTTTTAAATCCATTTTCCCTAAATTTATGGATTCTATTTTTCAATAGGGATGTAATGCAATGAGTCCTCTCAAATGAATAGACGGACACTTGCTTCCTCTCAAAGGGATTTTTGTTTAAGTGCAAACATCTGTTTACGTCCAAACAGATTTTTAAGGTCAAATATCTGTTTAACGTCAAATATCCTCACAATAGTTACAACCTCTGTTTTGGTTCAAACTTTTGATTGTTAAATGTTATCCACTGTTGAAAGACAACCTCTGTTTCTTCATTTTTCATGTTGACCACTGAGTGACCAAACATTTGTGTTTCAATCAATGTATGCTATCAACTGATAGTTAAAAAATTGAATTACAATGAAATTACAATTTTACTTAATCGTTACAATTTTACCTACGAAATCCTAACAAGTGTTAACTCTAGCGTGTAATACTTTATTTTAATAACCTCAACACACATCTTAAAAATAGTTAAAATGAAATTTTTTCATGAATTATAAGCATCAAAATCTTTTCAGGAAATCAAAAATCCATTGTAATAGTTTATTTTAATAATCTCAAATTGCACCATCAGGACTGATAGGCTATCCACTGATGGCTTAAAGTCTCCCACTGTTTTCATTGTAACCATTACAACCACTGATATTATTTCATCACTGGCTTCATAAAACAACTGTCTTCCATTACTTATCAGGGGTTGGCTCGTGGAAAGTACATAGCGGTCAGATCTTTTGTAACCGCTGCCATGTCAGCATTCACTTTTCCCCTATAAAACCCTGATCAAAAACCCCCAAACAGGGTTTTTACTGTCGAATCGATTTCAAAATTGCTTTCTCAAAGCAGTTATCCTCCATTTCTCTCAAAATTCCTCATTGTCCTTCTTCCTCAAATGGCAAAATCACCGTCTTCATCATCTGAGAAAATCCACTCAAAAGGCCATAGAAATTCCATACAAAGCTTCCCGTAACTACTCGGGTCTATTGACAAAACCAAGTAACACTGAAACCTTCAATTCCGTCATAGATGCTCTTTCGTCTTCAAAGTACAAAACTTTGTTGACTTCTGATGCTCCGATTTACTTGGCAACCCAGAGGGAATTTTGGGAAAATGCAAAACTTGAATCTCAAGATGAAATACCCATAGCCATCAATTCCTCGATAAAGGGTGTTAAAGTTAAAATCACACCACAAACAATCTCTGAAGTGTTTGAACTCAATGATCTTCTAGGTAAAACTTCTTTCCCAAAAGTAGAGTATCAAACAGATATTTTAGAAAAAGGGTATGCAGAGTAAATGAAAAAAGACACTTTGTAAAAAGGCAGTTTTCCCCTGCCACAAGGTTTTTGTTTCATACCCTCTTAATGTGTGTTTCTAATAAGACCACTGCTTTCAATGAAATTCCGTTAAAGATCCAATACCTGGGTTATGCTATCTTGCATGGGGAAAACTTTAACTATTCCCAGGAGATCTTTGATGACTTGGTAAAAAATGTTACTAGCAAATCATTTTTACTATTTCCAAGGTTCCTAAGTGTCACGTCCCCCGACCCCATCCTGGACGGAATCGGGAGCCGCGAGCAGTCCAGTGGTACCGGTGAGTTATTTTGAAAAATATTGCAGCGGAAATTTTATCAGGACCGTGAGTTAGGAAAAATATCAGAGTTTAGAAACACTGGATTTAATTTAAATAGATGGAATAAATTCCATTGTTACAAAGGTAGCTTTTAATAAAAACAATATTTCTTAATTTGATTTAATTAATAAAATAAGCCACTTCTTGAAGTCTTTTAGTGCCGGATCCAATCCTTACTCCAATCTACTGTAATTACCTGAAACGCGTTTTAAAAAGGTTTTGTCAGTGGGAAATACTGAGTGAATCATTCAGTTTACTAAAACGACTCGTTTGTTATAATTTACAGTATTAAGAGTTTTTACATATGTTTCTGATATCTACCAACTACCCACAGTATTTGTCACTCGACCGGATCTGTGGTCATATCACCATTGGCTGCCCCAATGAATGACGTATATCACTTAATTTTAGGTTCGCCCACCTAACATGATTAAAACAGTAGTAATGTGCACAATACCCCACATACTGGCTGTAATTTGGTGATTACATAAACTTAATCACTGTAATTTATAATTCTAAAAATAATTTGGAGTATTGTAAAACAATTGATAAAAAGAGAATGACTCACAAACTGTGAGAAAAAGAGAATGACTCACATTATAAACATGCAGATTCATACGGCCAAAGTTTAGTCTACAGATAAGCCTTGATATATTGCAGATTTATACAGGCAGAGCTTAGCCTATTGATTTAGCCTTGTAACCTAGTGCACACGAACTAGGTAGGTAACTTAATACAACAATTACGATAACTCACGAGATCAAATTCTCACAACGAACGACAAAGTGCGATACTTAAACAACCATCGATTTAACGACGAACGACAAAGTATAACCCTAATGTGGGTGGCACTTAAACATCCATTGGATATATTGATCGGTCGGAAAATGAATCGTAATAGCGATCGAGTTAATACCCTGTATCGTAGCAGCACCCTGCTATACTAATTAGTGATTCGCGTGTGTGTAGTGGGGAGTATTTTCGGTAGTTAAACATATAGTTTAACATAATGGAATACGTATTTGTGTAAAACCCAAATCAAACCTTAACGGTAGTCACGAGATTCGAACCTTAACGAATTTCACAAAGTATAGTCTTATTCAGACAGTACTTTGGTATCCATTTAATGAACACACAAAGTATAGTACTTTGGATTCCGAAATTCACAAAGCACAGCACTTCGGCATTCGTTAGATGGTTGCTGAATCGATCGGACAGAACATCGCTTTGGTGATTATTGGTTAGAACACCAACGTATAGAGAAAAGAAGAAAGAAATGAGCAACGAAGAATGAAATCCTAAGTTCCTATTTATAGCAAGCAAGCAAGCACCTCAACAATTTCTTCTGATCGATGTGGGATTTCAATTGACATGCCTACCTACCTGCTTGACATGCCTACCTACTTGCTTGACATGCCTACCTACCTGCTTGACATGCCTACCTACCTGCTTGACATGCCTACCTACCTGCTTGACATGCCTACCTACCTGCTTGACATACTTGGGTGTCTTAATTAGGGTTTCCTTATTGGATAATTATTATACTAAATATTAATTTTAGTGAGAGTTGTTACATCCTCCCCACCTTAATAAAAAATCTCGTCCTCGAGATTTGGACTATGATATTTTCTTTAGGTTTTTTTCTTTTAATTAAGAAAAATAATGTATCGTGGAATGGAATCAAAAGATATTTTGAGGGGTATGAAAATTTAAAAATAAAAATGATTTATAGAAACAATTGGATTCAATATTCGAAATGAACTTACTTTGATCAATTGAGGGAGATTCCGAATTGATAAATATCTATTTGTGAATGGGAGTATGGAAAATGATTTGTTAATGATTATCCGAAAATCAACATCGTTTACTTAAAGGGTACTGGACAATAGAATTTAGTGTATCGTAATCTGAGTACATAATTGTACCAAGAATATGACAAATCAAATGAATGGCGTATGAATAGGGTTTATTATTAGCACAGGCTACAAATGTATATGGATACTGCAAGGTATTGTTATGATAAATTTACCGTTTTCGAATTTAACTGAGAGTTTCAAGGAAGCGAATCTAGATATTTCAAAAGATGAGACATTCCGATGAAATGATATAGTTTCCAAGGTGATTATGTTTAAGCCAAAAGATATATGATCTATAGATGTTTAGAATGAATGTGAAGAACTTTTTGGAATTAGTAAAATTCTTTGTCAGAAGAAAACTTACCTTGATTGGTACCTAAGGAAGACTTAAGATTGATCGGTTCAAAATGAAATCATGAAAATGTTTTGTCAAATATTGAATTATGATATGAGAAAATCAATGTGCTGAGATGGGTGATTTGTAAGAATATATGAAAAGACAATAAAGTTAGTATATTTTTGTCTTAATACATAATTGTATTCAGATGATTTTAATCAAAATGTTTGATTAAAGATAGGTGATATTTTGATTTACTAAATACCTTTTCCTTTTATGTTATCATAAAGTAGAATAATAAATAAATATAGATAGGTTTAAAATATCAAACCCGGGGTAAATTTTGACAAAATAATGATATATTTTTTTTATAAATAGGTTTACCCAATATCGTAGAACTCATTTTAAAATCAAGTGTGTTTAATTATAAGATTTTATAATAGGGTATTTTAAATTATAAAAGTAAAATAATAAATGTTTATTTTAATATCAAGCATACTTATATATTGGCTTGCGTAAATAACATTTGATAAATATATATATTTATAAAAGAATATTTCTATTAATAGTTGTGAAATATTAATAAAGATGAACATTTATTTATAATATGTCTTGTTCATGAATACTTAGACAATTATTTAGATAATTTTATTCGTCCCTTTGATTGTTTTATGAAAATATGTCTTCTCTTTACAATACAAAGTATACATATTTCTATATATAATATAAAATATTTTTATATATATATATAATTGAAATTTACTAAATAAGTATGATGACTTAATTTATATATATTTATATTAAATAGTTATTATCATGGTTGGATATTGGTTAGTGCTGCCTTGTTTAAGCATAGGTGGCCAGTCCATGCCTAACTAAGGCTAGGCTATTCAATACATGCCCTTGATAATAACTCTAGTATCTAAAAATAATAATACTAATAATATTACTAATAATAAAACTAATATTAATTGCCAATAATAAATGCATAAACTTAAATGAGAGTATACTTCAAAGAAAATTTTATACGTAAAAATATAAATTCTTTACCTTAATGGTTTTAACAAAAATTTTAAATACAGGAATACTATATTGGAAGTTTCTATATATAATCAATTAAATTTATATAATGTTTTTCGATCAATGATGATAAGGTAAGAAATATCACGAAAGGCTCGATTTAGGTTGTAAGGACTAAGGAATTAGGACATGAAATGGTGGATCATTATCTTAGCACATAATTGTGTTAAGATTGCTTTTATAAAATAAATTAACAAAGCAGATTCAATATAGATAAATAAATAATTAAATCCTAAATTAGCGCAATCTTCAAATTTTGTGAAAATGTCATTACAAGGTGAACGTGATCAAAGAAATAATTCAGTTAAGTCGAAGGCCAAGAAAGCATGTTATAGTTCAAGAGAATCGAAATGCTTGTTGGGATTATTCCGAATTCGGATATGATGGCTTAAAATATCATATGGGACTTTGAATTGAATACGGATTGCGAGCAAGTTAACTGGGTTTGGATAAAAACGAATTTTAATAAGGAAGTTCGGACATGATCACAACAGAAATCATGTATACTCTTCAAAAGAAAATCGAGTTTTTCAAGAAATTCATTGATTCGATATTAAAGAGTCATCGCTTTGTAAAAACGCGGTTTACAATGAAAAGATCAAGTAATGATATTTGAGCTTTTGATAAAACAACAAATTGGAATGATGCCCTCTTATGGTCTTCATAATTCAAATGAACCACATGCGTAACAAACAGTGCATGTGTAGCGTGTGGATTTATCAAGAAATGAAATGAATCAATATTTGCTATTATGAAAGAAATCTTTATGGTATGATGATCATTAAAAGAAGTAGAAACACGAAAGTCAACTTATTTATAGGCAGAAGTCAGAATTGCAACGAAAGAAATATAAGAACTTTATCTGAAATCTCGTGTGATAACCTTTGTTAAGTGACATTACCAAGGAATGTCGAATGAAATGAAATGAAATAGGGGATTTGCAAAGGTAGATGACTTCTTTTGTAGTGCCAATAATTATGACTATAATTAGACTGTGCACCGATGGTTGTGAAATATTGTTCCAACGTACCTCAGCGATATTGTGATCGTTTGTAAGATCATGTGGCAAAGTGTCGTTTTTTTATTAGGAGTTCTTTTACTGACGGAATTAGTATTGGTGTCATCGTGCCTAATTTATATTTTCCAAAGGTCTTGCCTTGGAAGTCATGTGTGATAAACTTCGACGTCCGTGGATATATATAATTTAAGTTTTATGTGTTTTCTTGTGCATTAGCACAACTTTAGATGTTTCTTACTTGCGTTAATAGTTTATGATAACGCATTGGTAATTCTTATATTTTTGATGGTGTTCCAATTTATAGAGTTTCCATTGTTTATTTTGTCACACGAACTACGAGACAAATGATCAAACGAAATAATGTTTGATATCGGAAAAGAGATTCCTAATAAAGAAATCTAGACACATATGCTTGTGTTTTATTCCTAATCGACTTTTGGAATTCCTTATAGATATACATATCTATATAATTATATATTTCACATGCTGTAATATACATACCTTCTATAAGATCAATGTATTTAGCAGATTCATATTTCCAAAAACAAGTCAAATATCTGGTCATTATTTTATTTAGGGAAATCTTGTCACTGATTTGACATATTATTTACCCCGTCTTATCCGGTTCGCGTCGGAGAGGTAACTTCAGTATATCCAGACAAGCTGGAGAGTCTGCTACTCTATACCCAGTTTTGCCGGAGAAAATTTTCTACTTCCCATAAATAGTATCTTTTCAAGATTTTTAAAAGTGCCTCTTTTATTAGGACTTTTATCCAGAATCAAGGAAATTTGTATTTCCCTAACATATCTTATTCTCGACCAAATAATATCAATAAGCAAGAAGCAATTACGTGCTATTGCCTGCTAATCGTCATTTTTATGGAATACCAATATCCATTACATTGTACTTATATAAGTAATTTACCTTAAAGTTTATTTAAGGCAAAATTCTTAAGTTCAAGTCTAAATATCATCCGGAGTGCTATCAGATAATATTAAGCTTCTAATTTTCCGTTTAAACTTAGGTATTATTATAACACCTAATTGCGTAAACAAGTAGCTTAGCTTATACTAAGGCATCTTTTCTTATGTTCAAGTCTAACTGCTATCGGCTGTGCTACCATTTAACAGTAATCTCCTAACTCTTTTTATTTAAGCTTAAGTATTATTATCACAACACTTATAGGTTTAAAGCAGTGGCTCTGATACCACCTTCTGTCACGTCCCCCGACCCCATCCTGGACGGAATCGGGAGCCGCGAGCAGTCCAGTGGTATCGGTGAGTTATTTTGAAAAATATTGCAGCGGAAATTTTATCAGGACCGTGAGTTAGGAAAAATATCAGAGTTTAGAAACACCGGATTTTATTTAAATAGATGGAATAAATTCCATTGTTACAAAGGTAGCTTTTAATAAAAACAATATTTCTTAATTTGATTTAATTAATAAAATAAGTCACTTCTTGAAGTCTTTTAGTGCCGGATCCAATCCTTACTCCAATCTACTGTAATTACCTGAAACGCGTTTTAAAAAGGTTTTGTCAGTGGGAAATACTGAGTGAATCATTCAGTTTACTAAAACGACTCGTTTGTTATAATTTACAGTATTAAGAGTTTTTACATATGTTTATGATATCTACCAACTACCCACAGTATTTGTCACTCGACCGGATCTGTGACTGTGGTCATATCACCATTGGCTGCCCCAATGAATGACGTATATCACTTAATTTTAGGTTCGCCCACCTAACGTGATTAAAACAGTAGTAATGTGCACAATACCCCACATACTGCCTGTAATTTGGTGATTACATAAACTTAATCACTGTAATTTATAATTCAAAAAATAATTTGGAGTATTGTAAAACAATTGATAAAAAGAGAATGACTCACAAACTGTGAGAAAAAGAGAATGACTCACATTATAAACATGCAGATTCATATGGCCAAAGTTTAGTCTACAGATAAGCCTTGATATATTGCAGATTTATACAGGCAGAGCTTAGCCTATTGATTTAGCCTTGTAACCTAGTGCACACGAACTAGGTAGGTAACTTAATACAACAATTACGATAACTCACGAGATCAAATTCTCACAACGAACGACAAAGTGCGATACTTAAACAACCATTGATTTAACGACGAACGACAAAGTATAACCCTAATGTGGGTGGCACTTAAACATCCATTGGATATATTGATCGGTCGGAAAATGAATCGTAATAGCGATCGAGTTAATACCCTGTATCGTAGCAGCACCCTGCTATACTAATTAGTGATTCGCGTGTGTGTAGTGGGGAGTATTTTCGGTAGTTAAGCATATAGTTTAACAGAATGGAATACGTATTTGTGTAAAACCCAAATCAAACCTTAACGGTAGTCACGAGATTCGAACCTTAACGAATTTCACAAAGTATAGTCTTATTCAGACAGTACTTTGGTATCCATTTAATGAACTCACAAAGTATAGTACTTTGGATTCCGAAATTCACAAAGCACAGCACTTCGGCATTCGTTAGATGGTTCCTGAATCGATCGGACAGAACATCGCTTTGGTGATTATTGGCTAGAACACCAACGTATAGAGAAAAGAAGAAAGAAATGAGCAACGAAGAATGAAATCCTAAGTTCCTATTTATAGCAAGCAAGCAAGCACCTCAACAATTTCTTCTGATCGATGTGGGATTTCAATTGACATGCCTACCTACCTGCTTGACATGCCTACCTACTTGCTTGACATGCCTACCTACCTGCTTGACATGCCTACCTACTTGCTTGACATGCCTACCTACCTGCTTGACATGCCTACCTACCTGCTTGACATGCCTACCTACCTGCTTGACATGCCTACCTACCTGCTTGACATGCCTACCTACCTGCTTGACATACTTGGGTGTCTTAATTAGGGTTTCCTTATTGGATAATTATTATACTAAATATTAATTTTAGTGAGAGTTGTTACACTAAGCTTTTATTTTCAAAAGAAAATTGGAAAGTATGATGCTCATGTACTCATGCAGGGTGAACCTTTTCAAATAAATGGCCTTACACCTGTAACATTTACAAGGCTATCAAAAGTGTCCAAAACACAAGCAAAGGCTCCTGAGCAGACTTTAGCAGCTACCACTGCTCCTCAGGCACCTGCTGCTAAGCCCACTGCTCAAGGTGATCACAGCAGAAAAACAACTGCTGTGAAACGCACACCTAAATGCACCAAAAGACCAAGACAAAAGAAAATACAAAAGCCCCCCAAACCTAAAACAAAGGCAACTCTGGAAGATGAGATCCCAGAGCAACTGCCAGTGACAACACGAAAGTCACTAGAAACCACTGCTGCTACTTCCTCACAGCAGATGGTAGAAACATCCCAACCCGAGCCTCAAACTCCTCCTGCTTCTTCTAAAAAAGAACAGGTTGTAAGAACCGGGACACCAAATTATGATGCTCTAGAATCACTTGATACTATCATTCACATCCCACTTCCCGGGGAAACTTCTCTTTCCACACTCATACTCACCTCTTAAATTGCTGCACAAACAAAAACTTTGTTGGATGCAGTTGATATAGCTCAGACAGAAATCAGTTCCTCTCAACCACCTATCACTGAGTGCATGCCATCACAAGTGACTGAGTTTGAACTCCCTATCATTGCTAACCCACCAACAACAGCAAAGGAGGTTACACTGCAGGATGTACAAGTACTTCCTGTCAGTAGTTCAAGCGAAGCAGCAACTACAGATGTTGGAACCACTGATCTACACCTGGCCAGTTGTTTCATAAATCAGACTTACTTGAAGGCAATTTCCTCTGCAGCAACTCTAATAACCACTAGTGTGTTTGTTCCAACCACTGGTACATTTAAAAGGTTATCAGTTGCTGAGGAAAGAAGTGCTCATTACCGAGAACAAGGGGCATCATTGGATACCTTTTGGGAAAATTTTCCTAAGGCAACCACTGATACAACCACTATTAGTGGGAAATCAGATGATTCCATTAAGTTCGGTGATGGTTTAATGTACCGAGAATTGACGAATAGAGTTGACAAGCTTGATACATCTGTTGCAGAAATCAAAGACATGCTGCAACAGTTGTTGAAAGCACAAAAGGTACCACCCACTGCTGCACCAACTTCAGCAGCTGCTCCTTCATCTGCTCCCACTCCAAATGAGCTGTGGAGTTTATTTCAACCTCTGCTACACCAACAAAGAGAATTAGCTGGTCGGCAACAAGAGATACAAGTTCCAAAGGTCAGAAATCTCATGGAAGCAAGGTTTAAAGACACCCAGTCAGATATCAAGGCAATCAAGGCCCATTTACTAAACACCACTGGCACTGCTCCTCCCTCTATCATCTTTGTGGACAACCCACCACCAGCTGATGCCAAAAAGGGGGAGAAAATGAAGCAGTTGACAAAGAAGGGATATGAAGATGGATTGTACATTGCATCAGGCAATTCAAGTAAGCTTGCAGACATCCCTTTGCCAGATGGTTCCAAAAAGATTGATGTAACCACAAATGCCATTGCTGATACAAAAGCAAGTGTAAAAAGGGATATGGAGGCAAAGGACAAAGCAAGGTTTGAACAGAAGAAGAGAGTTTTTATGGAAATGAATGAGCAGGGTATTTCAGAACCAAAGGATGAAAAAAATCCTAAGGTCAAAAGAAAGCAGCCTACTAGACATCAATCTCCCAAACCAACAGATGTTAAAACTCCTGTTATATCAACAACTGTTGGTACTTCAGTGGTTTCAACAGCTGTTAGTCAAACAACTGCCACCACTTCAACATACACCACAACTACTGCTTTCAGTTCAACTACTGCATCACCAAAAACGTCATCACCTCCAAAAATCACCTCACCACCAAAAACAACTTCATCACCACCATCATCTCCTGCTAAAAAGCAGAAGACTTCAGATGACACATCATCTGTTGTAATGACAACAGTGGTTGAAACACCAGTTGTTCCAACAACTACTGCTCCCACTTTAATCACTGCCTCACCAAAAACATCATCACCACCAAAAATCACCTCACCACCAAAAACAACTTCATCACCATCATCATCTCCTGCTAAAAAGCAGAAGACTTCGATGACACATCATCAGTTATAATAACAACAGTGGTTGAAACACCAGTTGTTCCAACAACTGTTAGTCAGCAACCTTCCACTCAAATCACTACCACTCAATCCATCAAAATACCACCAACCTCTCCTGAATCCAAAAGGAGAACGGTAACCAATGTTGTCCTAGATGATGAGACTTCACCACCATAAACATCCACACAATTACTGCCAGTTGTACCTATTCCAAACCCTGTTCCTCTTTCTTCAGCTCAAGTTGAAAAACCAAACACTGCCATCACTCCTGCAAGTGCTCAGTACCCTTTAGAGCTTATAGCAGTTAGAGATGAGATTAAATCCTTCTACACTGAAGATGACCCTGCTAAAAGGAGTTTTCCATCTCTTGAAGGATATCCTAGGCCAAACAACATTGAAGAATATAGTTTATAACCTTATAATTTTTTTATCGGGTTAAATTTTTTACTTTTATCAGGATTGCTTTGTCCATATATATTTGAGAATTGTTTGTGTACAAGGTTAACGGTCCCCTTTACGTTCTTGAATTCTACTTCTCATTATTTATCTTTCCTCTCAAATTGGTCTAACACCACCCAGTTTGCCCTAATTTTACTATGAGTTTATATATAGGATAGAGTTCTTCCGATAATAACAAACAGACAATGAAGTCAGTCCCATTTGTGTAACGCTTATCCTATAGTTTGGTTTCAATCTATTTCCTTATTTAGCAGACGGCCACTTACTATAAAAGGAATATAACTTACGCATGCATGCATCATGCTTTTATAGATACAATGTATTGACTAGGATTTTACGCTCCGCTTTCGCTATACGCATATAATGTATATATGTATGCGTTCTAGGGGGCAAAAGTCAAAGTGCACTACTTTTAACGTTATTTTACTTATTTCGTAAAAATAGTGTCAAAAGGGGGGGGGGTTAATCATGAATCATGTGGTGGCGTTGATAGCTGAAAGACAAGGGGGTACATAATCGGTCTTTGCTGAGTGCTATGTCTCTTGCGTCCAAGGCTTGATGTAACTAGACGGGGTTTCAAACTTAATAAGGACATCATAAAACTTATATCAGTAGGACATCATAAAACTTATATCAGTAATGATCTATTTATATATATATATATATATATATATATATATATAGAGAGAGAGAGAGAGAGAAAGTATAATGTACAAAAGGGCTTAACGTACGTTAACGTACGTACGCGACAGAAAAACAACTTGCGTGATTACATTTCCATGCGTTATTATGCTCCCATGCGTGATTGCGGCAGGAAAACAACTTGCGTGATTACATTTCCATGCGTTATTAATGCTCCCATGCGTGATTATCACCAAATAACTGATCCCATGCGTGATTAACTGATCCATGCGTGATTATGGCCCTGATCTGATGGTTACGCTTGTCACGTACGTGAAGTACGATAAGGCTTTTTGTATGTTAACCTTTCTCTCTCTCTCTCTCTCTCTCTCTCTATATATATATATATATATATATATATATATATATATATATATATATATATATATATATATATATATATATATATATATATATAACTATATAAAGCATCTTCTGTGTACCAAAATGTAATTTTCCCCTTGAATATTAAGGCCGTGGGGTATGGTGGGGCGGGGGTTGGGACTTGGGTTGGGCATTTGGTGACACGTGTCCGCGGAGCCAGCCCACTGCCGGGTTACGTGTCCGCGAGGTATGGCGGGGCGTGGGTTGGGCTTGGGTTGGGTGAACCGCGTGGCATAAATGGTTTTTTTAAATTTCAAAATTTAAAACACCCGCCTGACGTGGCGGGGTGAGCAAATCAGAGTCCGCCAGCTCGCTTGGCCAAACCGCCCCACGCCCGGCTTGAAACCCAAGCCCCAAGGGCCACGCCACAAACCCAAGCCCACCCGGGGTGGTGACAGCGTTCTACCCCAACCCACGCCAAAAGTCCCGCCCCATACCCCACGGCCTAAGACGTCATACGAAAAGTCAGGCTTAATTCCCTTTATTTTCATCCCCACTTCCAAATCTGCCCTTCTTCGAAGAAGATTCAATGATTTCTTCTAGTTTTTTTTTAATCATGAAGTGTGTAACGATTTCATGATTGAATGTCTATTCAATTTTCGCATTGAATGCAATTGATACGGTATTAATAAGTAAAGGGTCTGTATTGTAAATAATGAATAGTTGAGGGACGAGTTAGGTCTAAAGTGATGTTAGGTAGTTAAGAGTTAGTTGATGATTGTGTAATTAAAAAGAAGTTGTTAATGAAAGTAGTTAGTGTTGAGTGAGCTAATTTTCTTGTCTTCTCTCTCTAATCTCTCTCTAAACAGTTCGTATCATTGGTATCAGAGCTCTCCGATCCTCGGAAGCTCCATTACTAATTACCTGAGCGTTCAATTCAGTAGAATCAATCAATTGTTCGATTGATTCAGTTCAATTCATCTCAGGATTGTTCATTGTTCGAGCAATTCTAACCAAATTTCATTTGGATTCATCAATTCAATTGATAATTTCAAGATGACAACTCGGAGTTAAGCTGAAATTGAAAAGACATTGAAAGATCATACAACTTCATTATTGAAATTTGATGCTTTCATGGAGAAAACAGAGAATACTTTTTCGGATGTCAAGAAATTGCTGGAAAAGTTGGCTAACCACAGCAATACAGATGATACGGGAACTTCAACCAATCAAGAAATGATCAACAGGTCCACGGATAGGCTGTTCAGATTGGGGAAGATTGAATTTCCCAAGTATAATGGGTCAGCGGATGTGGAAGAATGGGTGTGTAAATGTAAACATTTCTTCGATATGGATGACACCCTAGAAGCTTACAAGGTTCGTTATGTAGTCATCAATTTGGAAGGTAAGGCTATGAAATGGCATAACAACTTTGTTAAGACTAGACCCATTGCTAGTATTCCTTGGGCAGAATATTCTAGAACTATAATAGACAGATTTTCTACTCAGTTGTTCAAAGATGCTATGGGTTTGTTGTCATCCACCGTTCAAACTGGGGATTTAGAAACATATTGTGATGAGTTTGATGAAAATCTGTTAAGGGTTACAATTGCAGAAGAGTATGCAATTAGTCTCTTCATTAAGGGTCTTAAACCAGAGTTAGGAGGTCCAGTTAGTATGTTTGACCCTAAAACTATGAAAGAAGCTTATATGTTGGCCAAGAAACAAAAGTTGGCTAATGATAGAGTCAAAAATCAGTACAAAACCCCATTCAATTCTAAGCCTACCCCATCAACCTTTGTGGCCAACCCTAAACCCCTGTCAACTTTTAAACCACCTGTTAATACTTCTCATTTGCCCTACCCAACCCACCAGCAAACCAAAAGTTTACTACCAAAAGGCTCACTAGTAAAGAAATAGAAACCAAAAGAGCTAAGGGGGAATGTTTTTGGTGCAATGATAAATTCACTCCTGCTCACAAATGTCCCAATAAACAGTTGTATGTATTGGAAGTTTGGAGTGGGGAAGATGATAGTCAACAGGAAAATGAAGAAGGGGAACAATTCATTGACATTATGGGGCAAGAACAAGTCATAGATACCACACTAAATGACCCACTTATTTCTATACATGCTCTGACCGGGATTCCCTCATTTTCTACTATGCAAGTGGTAGGAAATTTGGGCACCAAACCATTACAAATTTTGATTGATTCTGGCTCCACTCACAACTTTATAGATGAAAAATTGGCTAAGAAGCTAAAATGTTCTTTGCAAAGTATTGAGGGCATGAAAGTTGGGGTAGCCAATGGGTCACAGTTAATGTGTGGACAGATGTGCTCAGGTTTCCAATGGCAGATGCAAGGGTTGTGGATGAAAGCAGACGTGTTAGTATTACCCTTGGCAAATTATGACATGGTTTTGGGGGTTCAATGGTTGTCACCATTAGGAGATATAGTATGGAACTTTCAAGATATGACCATGCAGTTTAAAGTGAATGAGAAGGTGTATCAATTGAAGGGCAGCAACACTAATAGAGTTTCATTATGTTCCACTGAATTAATGGATCATCTGTTAGGTCTTCAGGGAAGTCAACTTGTGCAGTCCCAATTGTTTAGCTTACAACAAGAAGGAAAGTCTGATCAGTTCCAACATAGATCAGTGGTTACCAAAAGTGAGGAGTATCCATCCATTAAAGCTTTGATTGAGGAATTCCAGGATGTCTTTGCAGTTCCTACTACCTTGCCATCTGCTAGGCCTTTTGATCATAAGATAAGGTTGAAGGATGAGTCAATGGTTATTGATCAGAAACCTTATAGATATCAAGCTGCACAGAAAGACATAATTGAGAAGATGACTAAAGAACTGTTGGATACTGGAGTAATTCAGGGTAGTTCTAGTCCATTTGCAGCCCCAGTTGTGTTGGTAAAGAAAAAAGATGCATCCTGGAGGATGTGTATAGATTACAGGAAATTGAATGATGCTACAGTGAAGAATAAGTATCCAATTCCCTTAATAGAAGAGTTGTTGGATGAATTGGGTAAGGCTGTAATCTTTTCTAAGTTGGACTTGAGATCTGGATACCATCAGATTAGGATGTTTCCAGATGATGTCCACAAAACAGCATTTAGAACTCATGAGGGACATTTTGAGTTCTTAGTTATGCCTTTTGGCCTAACTAATGCACCTGCCACATTTCAGTCCCTGATGAATCATACATTCAAGCCGTTCTTGAGGAAATCAGTGCTGGTGTTTTTTGATGACATACTCATCTATAGTCAGTCAGTGGATCAGCATGTGTCACATTTGAGAGCAGTATTAGAGGTTCTGAGAAGCAATCAACTGTTTGCTAAACTGTCAAAGTGTGAATTTGGGGGTACCACTGTTGAGTACTTGGGTCACATTATTTCTAAAGATGGTGTTGCTACTGACCCAAAGAAAATAGAAGCAGTTGCACAGTGGCCAGTTCCTACAAATGTTAAGCAACTCAGGGGATTTTTGGGTTTATCCGGCTATTACAGAATGTTCATTAAATCTTATGGTATTTTGGCTAAACCCCTTACTTCCTTACTTAAAAAAGATAATTTTGTTTGGAATGAAGAAGCTACAATAGCTTTTGAGAAGTTAAAAGAGGTTGTTTGTTCACCACCTGTCTTGGCATTACCAGATTTTGATAAGACTTTTGTCTTAGAAACTGATGCTTCAGCTTTAGGCATTGGTGCTGTCTTAATGCAGGACAACCATCCTTTAGCTTTTATCAGTAAAGCTCTATCATCAAGACAGCAGGCATGTTCAGTTTATGAAAATGAGCTATTGGCCATTATCTATGCTGTCAAACATTGGCACTATTATCTGTCTAGTGGTCACTTCATCATAAAAACAGATCAGAGGAGTTTGAAATATCTCATGGAACAGAAGTTAACTACCCCTCTTCAACATGCTTGGTTATCAAAAATGTTGGGGTATGATTATGAAATACTCTATAAAGAAGGAAAGGAGAACCAGGTGGCAGATGCTTTGTCTAGAGTATCTGGGCCTGCATTATTGACTATTTCATTATCTACTTTGGATACCTCATTATTGCAAAGAATTAGGGATTCTTGGTCACAAGATCATGTCTTGTTGGAAAAGATTGAGAAATTATCAAAAGGGGAAATTGTTCCAGGGTATAAATGGGATGGGCAGTTGTTGATGAAAGGGAATAGAGTGGTCATAGGTGGTGATGTGAAGTTACAACAAGATATTATTCAATTGTCCCACAGTTCTGGAATGGGGGGCATTCAGGGGTTCATGCAACTACTCAAAGGATAAAAGGAATGTTTAAATGGAAAGGGCTGCACAAGCAGGTCAGATAGTACATCAGAACATGTGATATCTGTCAAAGGGTTAAAACTGAAAATGTAGCATACCCTGGCCTTTTACAGCCTTTGCCTATTCCAAAGTCAGTATTTTCTGATATATCAATGGACTTCATTGGTGGATTCCCTAAAGTGAATGGAAAGGATTCTGTGATGGTAGTAGTGGATAGATTGACTAAGTATGGTCATTTTATTCCTATTAGTCATCCTTATTCTGCAATGACAGTGGCTCAGTTGTTTATGGATCATGTTTTTAAGCTTCATGGGTGGCCCCAGACGATTGTGAGTGATAGGGACCCTATATTCTTGAGTAATTTCTGGAAAGAATTCACTAAGATGCATGGTGTGCAATTGGCTATGTCAACTGCTTATCATCCTCAGTCTGATAGTCAAACTGAGGTTGTAAACAGGTGCATTGAAGCTTATCTAAGGGCTATGACTTTGAGCACCAGTACATCTTGGCTCAAGTGGCTATCTTTGGCAGAATGGTGGTATAACACCAACTTCCATTCAGCCATTAAAACCACTCCTTTTCAAGCCTTATATAGTTATCCACCTCCACTATTTGTTCCCTATATTCCTAAAGACTGCACTATGGAGGCTGTTGATCAGTTGTGTTTGGAAAGGGAACAACTGCTTAAAGAATTGAGGAAACATCTGCTTACTGCTTCTAATCGGATGAAACAAAAGGCGGATAAGAAGAGGTCTGAAAGGGAATTTGAGGTAGGGCAGTGGGTGTATTTGAAATTGCAAGATTATAGACAAAACTCCTTAAGGAATCACAAACATCACAAGCTGAGCCCTAAATACTTTGGACCATTTTTTATTATTGAAAAAGTGGGAGCAGTGGCGTATAAGCTGGATTTACCTGAAAAAGCTCAATTACATCCAGTCTTTCATGTGTCGTTGTTAAAGCCAGCTCATGGTGATCATTCAGTCATCCTCCCTTTACCTGTTCAACCAAGGTTTTGTTACAGTCCGGCTACCGTGATTGATAAAAGGATGGTGAAAAAGAATAATCGGACGAGTATGGAAGTGCTGATTAAGTGGAATGACTTACCAATTACTGATGCATCATGGGAAAATTTGGAAGAGATGATGATTCGATTTCCAGAGTTTCATTTTGACTAATAATTTTGAGGTCAAAATTAGTTGAAGGGAGGGGTATTGATACGGTATTAATAAGTAAAGGGTCTATATTGTAAATAATGAATAGTTGAGGGACGAGTTAGGTCTAAAGTGATGTTAGGTAGTTAAGAGTTAGTTGATGATTGTGTACTTAAACAGAAGTTGTTAATGAAAGTAGTTAGTGTTGAGTGAGCTAATTTTCTTGTCTTCTCTCTCTAATCTCTCTCTAAACAGTTCGTATCAGCAATTGAAGACGTGGATTGACTCCCATTTAACCCTTTCATCCATGGAATTCTAGAACCCTGCATTTGTATCACATTTATATCAGTGACTTGAACCGTCCATTATCAAGCACAAATCATCGATTCTTTGAGATGGGTATTATTAGGGTTTAGAATGTTGACCTGGCCGGAGAATTATGTTGTTGTTTCGCCGGCCACTAGCACTGCTACTCCGCCGCCTGTCTCACCAGGTATGCACAATGCACAAATTAGGAGTTAATTGTTTCAGTTTCATGGTTTTTTTGGTTTTAATATGTATTTTGTAGTTATTAAGTTTATTATTTTATAAAGATGCTTCTTATAATCTTATTTAGGTTTCAATGCAAGTTAAAGAGATATGGGTGGACAAAAAATGTGTTGACGATCCACCCTTGTTGGAAAATTATCCGTCAATTTGGTGAGTTAAGATGAAATCGACTTTCAGTTTTTGTTTGTTCTTCTCTGATAATTATATTCATTTTTGAGGGGTGATTTAGGTTATTTTGTTAGTAAGCTAAGTGGTTATAAATCAGTCGTAACTTTTCCACTAAGTCCAGTTAATTATAGTTACACCATCTATGTTTTCTTTCTTATCTCCGCTTTTGAATTGTAGGTCTGACCCATTAACATGTTCTACTCGTATGTTATTTTTTTTTTCCTTTTTTATAAGTTTTGCGCGTTTTACCTTTTATGAATAAAATATAAACCAAGTCAACCGGTTTATAAGGGTGTAAGGGGTGCTCACCTAATAGGTGAGTCCCCTCTCTTACGCCAAACCAATCCTCGTGTGCCACGTCAACTCCCCTCTTAAACTCCCCTAACACCCGAAATTGATGGCGGCACTCCCCTCTTAGGTGAATAGGTTTAAAAAAAAAAAAAAAAAAAAAAAAAAAAGAAAAGCAGCTATTGGACGCCGCCTCTCTCTCTCCTCCCTCTCTCTTCGGTGAGCCGCCACCGGTTTCGTCCCTCTCTCTCGGTCACCTAATTGTTGGCGGTGTCTTACCGCTCGGGAGAATGGGTCACCGCATGGGGTTGCCGAAGGCACCCCGTGCACCCTAAGTAAAATGAGTCTGAATTGCCACCTCACTCAAATAGCTGACCATGTGTATCTATATTTATGAGACCAAATGAAGAGCATACACTAATAAACAAATTGGAAATCCAGTCTCAGTTTAATGAACATGAATGTTGTTTGATGAAATTCCGTTTTTACCCTTCAGCGGTTAATTGGCCCCAGAATATGTATTGGGTGGTCGGTTGACTTTGAAGGTCGATGTGTATAGCTTTGGGGTCCTCATCCTTGAGACGATAAGTGGCAGAAGCAGTTCACTGTCAACCTGGGTATAAAAAATAAAAAAAAAAATGTATCTAACTAACAAGTTAAAGGCTACATCCCTCGCCTTTTGTTGTGTGAAGCGTTAGCCTATGCGCCTTAGGTCGTCTTGCACCTAGGCAGGTTGCGTGCTTTTTTTAAAACCAAGGGACTGGTTGACATTTGCTCTGTGACGCTAATTCCATTGCCATATGCCTTTGTTTTTGTCTTTGTTAATGATTTTACGCCATCTCTACATGTGTGTAGGCGTATCTGTACTTGCACATTCCACTGCGTTCTTACTTTCCTTTAGTAAAATCTTCTATTTTTCCAAGTCGACTTGTGGTAGTAGCAGCCTGGGCCTTAGTGAAATTTGATGAACATGAGTTCTGTATTGAGGGATGATAGGCTGAAGTTGTCTTTGTTAATTGTGTTTGCAAAAAATATTAATTAAATGATATAGGAGGTGTATGAAACGTTGGACGATTTTGAATGCATTGGGCCCATTAAACATGTTTTCCCTTTAGCTATATTTTTAGTGGGCGTTTGAAATAAGAAAAGAAACAACCCGGGTCATCTATATATTACTAACGGCTCGAAATGCCTACCTCTAGCTGAAAGACAATTAGTCATCCTAATGGTTACAGTGTTGTAATGCATAGTGTTATTTTTGCACGGCCTGATGGGCTCTTTACGTGTCAATGTTAACATCATGCTAACAGGTTGCCTCTCTACTTAGGCAATTAAAACACTTGTCTTCATAATAATATTAATTCTATTGTTTAAGCTTGCAGATTATATCCTTTTCTTACAACTAATATTAGATGTACTGAACAAGACTACAAGAGTAATGCGAACATACCGTGGTTGAAGCTACAAGATGAGACTTTAGAGATTACGCCTTTAATTCATGCGCCAACAACGATTTTTTTTATTATTAGTGAAAAGAATTTTTGCTAATTGAAAAGTCTAGCTTTAGACATCACTATAATCAGTCATCTACCTCTATAAAGTATCACAACTGTCAAATTTATGAATTTCAAATACTTCTTTGTCACAGTTGATCAAGAGGCTCGTTAAAAGTCACCTTCCCAAAGAGGATAAGGTATGTTTTCCACAAGGCTCAAAATTTGTCTACTATTTGTGATAGATGCTAATCAACACTCATTAGCATTTTGTGCACATGAATCATATGTTACGTGCAGAAGCAGAGCAAGGGAAAGAAAAAGAAGGTTTGAATACATGATCATAACTAATGTATGTGTTATGCCAGTGAAGGTGATTTTTTTACTGAAATAGTGTTAATATCAAAAATGAAATCAAAACTAATGCTGGTTCCCAAAATATTTCACAAATATTGCCATTGCCAATCTGAATGGCGATTTTTGTTGAAGCTAGTAGGCTGTTCAGAAATCTTCAGCGCTGTGCAGGCTTTTTGCAGGGAATAGACAGACCAATCATTGCCCAGGAAGCTTACAGATGACCAATCATTGAACCTGTACCTTATCAGCCAATCTTATTGGCGAAATTCCTGCAGTTATAGCCATTATAAATGGCGAAAAGCTTATTTTCTGCACACATAGCCATTATTAATGGCGAAAATCTGCTAAGTAATCCATTCTGAATGGCGAAAACTTTAATTTCCTGCACACATAGCCATTATTAATGGCGAAAAGCTGCTAAGCTGCTAAAAAGGACTGGAAAACAGAAGTTTGTTACATTGTTTATGTTGATGTGGATTAAGAGTTGTTTTTTTTTTTTTTTTGAAAGGCAAACTAAACTTTTGTTTAAAAAAACGCAGGATAAACAACCGTTTACTTGACGTTAAACACCAGCATTACATAAGTTAAACCCCCATACAAGCCAAATCAAAATTACACCAAGCTTCCCAAGTTAAATCGCTACATTCCGCCCTATTTTTAACCCACAAAAAACCATACGTTCTAATCTCTTCCTTTGGATTAAGAGTTCCAGTCTAGTTGGAGTCTAATGAGTTGTCTTGGTTAGCAAGTTATTGTAGTATAAGTAGATGGTTTGGGTCAATGTAATTTGGGGTTTTTGTTCCATGCATGTCAAAAGCTACATGTTTTTTTTCTAGACATATATTTTGGGAGTTGGGACGGATCACTTATCCAGGGGTCTAACATACTCATGTATACAAAATTGTGCAACGGACCTCAAGAGTATTATATAGAAAAATCGAACTAGTAGAAGCATACCTTTTCTTTAAGGGTTGATATGTACTCCATCATTAGCTGTCTGCATCAAAATCCAAACTGAAGTCAATTTATAAACCCTTACCAAAAACCAATTCTGTCCTCCTTGTTTAATGACAAACCACCCATATCGGTTTTGCAATATAAGTGGGATATGAGTTATAACTACAAAATACCATCAGACAAGCTGCGAATATATCACCAGTTCGGATGTTTTATCCTTACAAATCCACTGGTTATGAAACCCAAGGCCACAAGAAGTATTTCGAGATCAAAATAAGAATACGTCTCCCTTGATTTTCGAGTTACATTAACATTCCAATGCATGTTCAATTCTCAGAATGTGGCATCACAAACACTAGTTATGAAACCCAAGGCCACAAGAAGTATCTTCCATGAACGCTCTTGATCCACTCAAGTATGATGGATATACCAAACAGAAGTTTATTATAATGGCGAAAACTTTAATTTCCTTATAACACAGAACCACATTCTGGTTCATATTGATGGCAATACTCCAATTGTTTAAATATTTCACCATTTCAAATAATGGCATTTGAGACTTTTTCGCCATTTCAAATGGCATTTTCTGCAATTTAAGACTTTTTCGCCATTTAAAATGGCATTTTCTGCAAATTTAAGACTTTTTTGCCATTTCATATGGCATTTTCTGCAATTTAAGACTTTTTCGCCATTTCAAATGGCATTTTCTGCAAATTGGTCACATTTTTGCCATTAAGAATGGCTTGTCTGCAGGTTTGGCAGCTTTTCGCCAATAAAAATGGCAATTTCTGCAGTTTTTCGCCATTTCTAATGGCTGAATGGTCAGACTAAAGCTTTTTGCCATTTCAAATGGCTGATAAGGTACAGGTCAATGATTGGTAATGCCTGTAAGCTTCCTGGGCAATGATTGGTCTGGGAATTCCCCTGCAAAAAGCCTGCACAGACCTGATAAACCTGCACAGCCTACTACCTTCTAAAAAAATCGCCATTTTTATTGGCAATGGCAGTATTTGTGAAATAATTTGGGAACCAGCATTAGTTTTGATTTCATTTTTGATATTAGCACTATTTCGGTAAAAAACTCAGTGAGGGGGTTCGGGGCACAATCGGTAAAGGGGATCGGGGAGGATAGATGCCGAGCGGTAGAGTGCCGCCAACCATGCGGTGACCAAGAGAGAGGAGAGAGGAACGGTGAGCCGCCACCGAGGAGAGAGGGAGGAGAGAGAAGGGGCTTGTCCAATCACAGATTTTCTTTTTTTTTTTTTTTTTTTTTTTTAAAAAAAAAACCAATTCACCTAAGAGGGGAGTGGCGCCATCAAATGGGGGTGTTAGGGGAGTTTAAGAGGGGAGTTGACGTGGCACACGGGGATTGGTTTGGCGTAAGAGAGGGCACTCACCTATTAGGTGTGCACCCCCTTCACCCTCAAGGTCCTTATGGTTTTCTGATGATTATTCATTTTTGTTATAAAAACTTTAATTATAATTTTATAAAGTATAAGGCCATGTGTAGTGGTCAAACCCTGTAACCCCCATAGATGTGGGGTTATACAACATGTGACAATTGCGTAAGAAAGGGGGGTTATATAACTTGAGTGTGTAATGGGGTTATACCTCTTCAATTATACATATACATATATGTGTGTGTGTGAGAGAGAGACAAATGGTAGCGCCTCTATCACAATCGCGAGAATCCCGGTTTCCATCGTATAACGCCGCCGAGGGCGGTGTGCGGTGGCGTGATGGGACCCCATGGGAGGGGGTGTCCCTGTATCATGCACGGCTACGGATACACTAGGTTTATTATTTCGTCTTTGAAGATAAATGCTCTTTAGAAACATGCCCGGTGTTTTTTGGAAACCACACTTCTATATGAAAGACATTAATTTAAAGGAGACTCTCTTTTTTTACGATTTTCACTTTCCACATTTAATGTAAACTAAAGACTCATCTAAACATTTTGTTGTGCCAAAATGTGTAAGGAACATAGCATTCTATCTTCCAACTATTCCTTATAGCAGTTAACAGGGCCGGCTCTATAGGCTTAGCGACCTAGGCACGGGCCTAGGGCCACCAAAAAATAAGGGCCTCCAAGTTTAAAAAAAATATATATATACTATATGTATGTATTAGGCCCAAATAAATACGTTTATTTCAAAACTAAACTGATTTCGCCTTGATTTCCAACTATTACAAAACAACAACCATCGACCTAGTCATCAATATTTAGCGGCCTAAAGCCCCTAAATACAGCCGCAATCATCGTTCCCACTTCCCATCGCAACTTGCTTTCAATTTCTCGGCTAGCGGCTATCACGAAACGAAAAAAGTAAGGGCAATCACCCATTGCGTCGGGATTGGAGGAGAGTTTATCGGCGAATTAGGGCCCCTACTTCATAGTTCGCTTAGGGTCTCCAAAAACCTAGGAACGGCCCTGGCAGTTAAAACTTAAAGGTGATTTTTAATTTGTTTTAAGGTTTGAATTATGTTCCAGTCAGTCATGTATTGTAGAGCCCGCCGCAACGCGCGGGTTTCCCACTAGTTTGGATAAAAGATGACATTACTGTATTACAATATATAATCAAGGAAGAAAAGCCCCTTAATTACTTATTCACTTCATATTACTGCATCATTTCTATATTGCAGTTCTTATTATATTTCGATCACCTCTTTTATCTAATGTCCTCGATCGATCAAGGGCAGAATATAACTTCATAGTTGGTTCCACCAGGGCACGTAAATAAACTAGTTCTATCATCCTGAGGATAACTATAAGCATCAGGGCATCTCTGTTTGAAAAACCTTGAAAAATCAGTTGGTCCACAAGGTCCATTGTTACAACAATACTGTTCAGTTTTGAACACGGTGCAAGGGTTATTGCACCCACCCGGAGCCCGTAACTGGCTAGGACACTGACCATTGATATCCGCAGTACATACGATACTACGGCTGCAACCCCCAGAACTGGCTTTAAATGTCATCGGCACGTTGAATCCGTCCACTAGAGAGATATCAATGAAATCAAGATTTTGATATTGGTTCAAAGCGTACTCGGCCAATGTGTTAGGTGGGGTACCATAATTTTGGCATTGGAGGAGACCGTTGCAATCACCGGTTTGACACCTGCCTCGCCCTGAGCCATCAAAGGTGCAACCGGTTCGGGGCCATATACGGGCTCCTTTTGTGCCAGCTGCGACGGTTAAAGCCCAGGTTTGGCCTGGGTTAAGCTGCCGGCCTCCACCAGGAACCGCGCCAGCCCAAACGGTGTATCGACAGTTGTTTCGGATATTGAAAACGGCTGCACTGGTGGAATGAAGAAGAAGTAGAGCAAAGAGAAGGAAAGTGGAAAGGGTGGAGGTGGTCATTGTGGTTTTGGGTGAATGCAAAGTGAGACTAAACTTAGTTTATATAGGCCTAAGATGTCAAGATGATGTATAGTTTTCAGAATTATATAAACTGAAATTTCAAATGTATTAATTGGAGTTCATGTTTCTTAAGGATTTGGTTCTTTCTCTGGCTTATGCTCAGGCCTGTTCACAAAGTTCGCGTCTCGTAACTCGCTCGAAAGAAACTCGAGAAAAACTAGCTAAAAAAACTTAATTTGAAATGACATGAGCCGAGTTGGCTCATGGGTCGGCTCGTTGACTCGTTTAACTTCAAACTAGAGCTCTAGTCAAGCCAAGCCGAGTCGCCTCAATTAATTTCAAGCTTGACCTTATATAAGAATGTCAGTTTAGACTAAAAATAACACAAACCCTGTCTTTAGCCTTATATAATATATGATGTTACAAATAAGTCTTAACATACAAATAGGTCTTAACATGAAAAATGAAGAAAGATTTTTATTTTATTTTTTAAATTCCATCTAGATGTTTAGTTGAAAAATGTATAAAAAAAAATCGTGTATTTATACTAGTAGAGTAATCATGTATAATTATTCTTGAATGATTATATAATTACTCTACCAGTGTAATTACATGAATTTTTTATTTATTTATTTTTTAGATTTTAGAACTAAAATACATGCTTTTCCATTTCCCTCATTCACTTCTCATATTAAGACTCATTTGTATGTTATCCATTTGTACAATAACCTAACCCATATATATATATATATATATCCATTAAATGAATTTTTCTTTACACCTAAATACCATGTATCTTTTTTTTAACATAAACTTTTTATACCTCATTTGATGGTAAAATCTTGAACATGTATTGATGGTAAAATCTTTAACATGTACTTTAAAGCAATTATATATTACAATCTTAACTCATGCACCAAAGGTAAAAATACTGAATAGTATGGTGATTCCTCTTTACAAAGGTGATGTTGGTTCAAATTTTTATGAGTCTAGAAAAAATTAGGTATAAAAAGTTTATGTTAAAAAAAAGATACATGGTATTTAGGTGTAAAGAAAAATTCATTTAAAAAAAAAAAAAGAGTAATTGCTGAAAAGTTTCAAATATAACTTTTTTTCTTTCAAATTCCATTCTATTATAAAGGGTAAAAAAACATGTTTTAGACCACACAGAGTGGGCGTGAAAAGGTGGTGTGAAAGCCTCTTCACGCCAGACACACTTGCAATACATACGAAACAAATATAAGACGTAAAAAGCATTACAACATATCTTAACTCCTCATCCACAACACCTCCTCCGTCTCAAGACTTTTCAGTCTCCGGTCGACTCAAAACTAGATCTAGCCCCACTACGAACACTAAAATTAAAATGTGAAATTTCAACTAAAGGCTTGAATTTTTCCCAGGTATGTCCTCTTCGAATTAAGTGTGTAAAGTCCTTGTCTTCATGGCCACATTTATGCATCGACTTTTATTCACTTGCATTTAACTATGTTTGATTATGCTATAAGTCATTTAACCACGCTATTTATTAGAGCATCCACAACGCGATAATTTGGCACCGGTTTGGATTTGCGGACCACCCTCACATAGCAGCTTGCGTTGTGGGGTGGTGTCTAGCCGTTCCAAGTCCGCATAACCAGACCTCCAACGGACCGAAGTGGTGGGGACGTCCTCTCTCACATATAACTTTAATATTTTTAAGAGAAAAGTGCTCGGATAGTCCCTGTTGTTTGCCCATTTTTCACTTTAGTCCCTAACTTTCTAAAATTATATCTATAGTCCCCAACTTTTGCAAATTCGTTCTTGGATACTCTCTAGGCCTAACATTAGTTAGTTTTCTTAGTTAAGTGGGTGTGAAATGACTTAAATACCTTTTTCTTAAAATATATAAAATATTAATAATTAACAAATCATTTATAAAGACAAATGGGGCCCACCTTCCCCTCCTACTTCATCTCCTCAACCCCAAGCATCACCGTCCACCACCACCTCTTCAACCAGGAACCCTTCTCCCAACCACCACATCTGACCACCATTCACCACCGCATCATCACTCTATCCAGCACCGTCACACCACACGAAAACCACCACTCAAGCCACCCACGTCTGAACCCCCATCTTCGAACATATCTGAAATCGCGTTCAGATCTTCCACCCCTCAACCACCGCCTCCACCGTCTCCAATCATAGCCTCCACACATCAGGCCTGATGCCCATCGCCTGAACCCATCATAAATTGGTCGGAAAGGGTTGTCTGCAGTTGTGATGGTGGTGGTTGGTGAACTTACCGGACGGTTTAAGAGCATTCACATCCAATCCACCATATTTTCACCCTAAATTACACTAAAAAACACTACATTTTCTCTCTCATTTTCAATTAAATAATATTTTTTATACATTTATCATTACCTTTTCTCTCTCCTTCACTCACAACCACTTTCAAAATATATTAAAAAATTATAGGGGGTGAACAGTGTCCCCCAAATATACAGATGAACAGTAACATTTTCTCTCTCCTCCACTCACAACCACTTTTTATACTTTTTATATTTTAAAAACACCACACACAATTTGATTATTTGGATGTGAATGCTCTAACAGAGAAGAAGGCGCTGATTTTTTTTATAACTTCATGTTTTGTGTTTTTTGACAAAATAGTCCCTACAGTTTCTTAGCATTTTTAAAACACCTTACAAAAATGCAGGTTTGGTCCTTGCAATATCATTATGTTGATTTGTACAAATAGTCACTATAGTTACAAAAGGGTATTTTAGTCATTCTACTCAAATTTAACAGAAAAATTAACAGAAGTTAGTGTTAATACCCAAACTCGTTACAAACTGATAATCACAAGCCTCAAACATGTTAAAAAAAGTTAGTACCCAAATGCGAAACTAGCTATAAACCACAGGGTCCATCTGTGTAATTAACTCTTAAACATTCCTAAAACTATGTGGATATTAAGAGCTAAAATTGAGATGTGAAACGAACTGATAGAGCCAAATTCGAGATATACCGGCAGTCTCCAATTGAACAAAATAAGCAGTAACGTAAATGTAAAGAACTTGCTTCTAACTTTGCTTAATTCATTCACCCAAAACAGGTTACAAGAGTCGAGTAACCGCTTGGATGGTCTGTATTACGAACTCTCTTCTTTGGTTCCATTACAATTTACACACGAACTAATAGACCAAGTTCTCCAAGTCCGTGTCATATGCAAAACAGACCATGTGCTAGACTTTTGATCAGTTCTGTCACACCCCAACCAATGGCGGAAACATCGGGATGAGACGAAGTGTGAAGATTGCTCGAGACATCATAACGCTATTTGTGACAATAATTTAATAATCCAAATTTCATTTCCAAAATAAATGTCAAAACATTACAAGAAAAGCAAATAACAACATTGTTCAACATAACATAAACAAAATTGATACAACACTTTAAACCTAAACGTCTAAGTGAGTATTTAGGCATCTTTGCTATCCGTTTTCATTTCATCATCATCAACCTGTAACATGTTTAAAAATACAATTCAATGCAAAAGCAAAGGCGAGTATACAAGTTTGGTACGTACATAGCATAAGATAAAAAGTGTGAACAATTCCTCATGGCAAGCATATGATTCAAGATAAACATTAAATATGGCATGTGTCTAACATATCAAACCAAGAAAACGCAATATGCTCAAGACATAACCTCAAGTTTACGGGCGGGTCGTTAATCCTATAGCGCTACATATGTCAAGGTTTGGCTCGTACGAAGTTAATGATAAGTTCAACACATAAGAATAACCCAAGTTTAAAGTATCAAGTCATCACGTATACAAGCATGTTATAGGAACGTTCATGTGTTTAACAAAGTGTTCATGTGTAAGTTAATAGGTAAACATGTTACACCCCAAAAGTGGTAAAAGTAAAAAGGGGGAAATACGAGTATACTCACGGTTTACAAGTGGTGACTTGAAATTCCGAGAGCAAGTTTGTAGATGAATTAGTTCGGAGCACCTTGTCCTTCTACACAAGGAAACGTAGGTGTGTGAGTTTGGCGTATAACGGAAGATTATAGATTCGGAGTTTTTAATATATAGAAAGTAACATAGGTGAAAATAATCATCTTGTACGCATAACTCTTGTTCTTGACACTATTGAAACTCAAAAGAGTTGGTATGATTTCATGGATTCTAAGATCCATTAGAGTCGTAACAAGGGCATGGTCATAGATGATGTAACGTCCACTTAACAAATAACTATTAAGTCATCATCAAGTCTTAGTTACTTAGATGTATACATATAGAATAACTTAGATATTATATAGTTTACAAGTCTTATGATTCAAGCATGAGGTAGGAGATTAATGTCTCCATTTAGGTACCTCTTTGTGTCATAGAATACATACATGAGGTAGGAAGAACAAGCTTCCATTTAGGCACCTCTATTGTTCACCACTACACTTGTTGTTATAAACAACAAGGAGGGTCATGAACATACAAGTATCAAGGTATTAACAACAACTAATCTATAGCAAAACATCAAGTAATGAGTGGATTCTTATGAAGGATAGCCCAAGCTAATCCAACCATCACACATTCAACAAGTTTCACACTTGAACATTACTTGTGGGTAAAACCCTAATTAAAAACAGAAAGTTTATGAGGTTTTAACCTCTGATTTAGATGTCTCAACCTTGTTTTTAAGCTTAACCAACCATGGGATAAGTTGTAAGCATTAGGACATAGGTATGAGATGTGTTGGACACAAGTTGCATAGATTTAAACAAGTTTTTGATGAACATAAAAACAAACAGAAAGTTTATGGACTATTTCGGGGCATTTCCAGGTCTGATTTCTCCAAGGAGAAGTCTAGGAATCGAACCCCATGATTATACAAGCAAGTAGGAAAAAGAATCGAGTGAATCGGATAAGAATTGAGTGAGTTATGCTCATTTTCGTGAAGGGGTGTCAATCTACTCGAACCTTTGCTTTCAGCTACGGTTTGGAGGATGTTTTGAGAGTTTTTAGTGTTGCAAAAGTGGTAGGGAGGCTGGTTATAAGTGGTATTTATAGGGGGAAGGATTAGGGTTTCAATGGGTTGGGCTTTGGAAGTGTTTAGAAGGGGTTACACCTTGAAACTAGCCCACAAAACCCAACTATATGGGGCTGAATTTTGCTGAATTTGGGCTGCCATGTTTCTTTATTTTTTTATTTTTTTAAAACATTATAATGAGTAACTTTGTTAGTTAAGTTGTGTAATAATATGCAACAATGTTTCCCCTAACTTGTAATAAGGTGAAATATGAAATAAAACATGATTTAACTAGGTAAAAAGTGTAATGTACAAGTATGTAACATGTTTGTAAGTGACAAGTATATGTCACATATTTACAAGTTCAACATATGTTTGTAAGTATCACAAAGAAGTATCAAATGATCTCATGATTAATCGTATTATGGTGTATGTATAGTATGTAACAAGGAAATGCAAGTTTTCATTCATGATCAAAATCTCGAGTTTACAACGAGTACTAGAAGGAACGAGTACAATGATACAAAGCTTCCAAAATTAGCAACACGAGTAAGACAAGCTATAAATAGAAAGTACAAAACACAGGGCGTTACAGTCTCCCCTCCTTTAGGAAATTTCGTCCCGAAATTTAGGAAGACTCAGGGAAAAGATGAGGATATTTCGATTTCATTTCGCTTTCGAGCTCCCAAGTAAATTCAGCGCCACGTTTTCCTTCCCATCGAACTTTGACAATAGGAATTCGACTGCGCCTCAATTGCTTGGTTCCTTGGTCCACGATTTCGACCGGTTTTTCCACAAAATGAAGCGTTTCATTGACTTGCAGGTCTTCGAGAGGAACGTGGAGTCCTTCGTCAGCTAGACATTTCTTTAAGTTGGACACATGGAAGACAGGGTGTACATTGCTGAGTCCTTCAGGCAGGTCCAGTCTATACGCAACCTTGCCAATCCTTTCGAGAATCTTGAAAGGACCAACGTAGCGAGGTGCGAGTTTCCCTTTCTTGCCAAATCGAACCACGCCTTTCCAAGGGGATACCTTGAGAAGCACGTTGTCACCTGTCTCGAATTCCATAGGTTTGCGTCCTTTGTCAGCGTAACTCTTCTGTCGGTTCCTGGCTTTCAATAAGTTGTCTCGAACCTGTAAAATCTTGTCCGTAGCCTCTTGTATAAGCTCGGGACCGGTGATTTGGGCTTGACCAATCTCGTGCCAAGAAATAGGCGAACGGCACTTGCGACCATACAATGCTTCGAAAGGAGCCATTTGGATACTCGTGTGATAGCTGTTATTGTACGAGAATTCAGCCAAGGGCAAGTATGAATCCCAGTTGCCACCAAAATCTATTACGCATGAACGAAGCATATCCTCTAAGGTTTGGATAGTACGCTCGGTTTGACCGTCAGTCTGAGGATGGAAGGCGGTGCTAAGGTTAAGCTTAGTACCCATAGCAGATTGAAAAGTTTCCCAAAGACGAGACGTAAAACGAGCATCACGATCAGAAATGATATCAATGGGCGTCCCGTGACGACAGATGATTTCCTTCATGTAGACCTTAGCCAATTTCTCGACTTTGAAGTCTTCACGAATGGGGAGGAAGTGAGCTGATTTGGTCAATCGGTCAACGACGACCCATATGTTGTCATGACCAGCTGTAGTGCGAGGAAGCTTAGTGATGAAATCCATGGCAATGCTCTCCCACTTCCAAACGGGAATTATTGGTTGTTCGAGCAAGCCAGAGGGACGTTGATGTTCGGCTTTTACTTTGGAACACGTAAGACATTTAGAAACGAAGGTGGCTATATCCTTCTTCATTCCAGGCCACCAATAGGAAGTACGCATATCATGGTACATCTTATCAGCACCAGGGTGAATAGAATATTTCGTGTTATGGGCCTCCTTCATCAGGAAATTGCGAAGATCGTCACGATTGGGAATCCAGATGCGATTGAGATAGTATAGAATACCATCGGGTTTGGACACGAGACTATTCTCAGCACCACATTGCATTTCGTTGTAGAGGTTACCCTCATTAACGGATGTATACTGGGCGTTACGTATGCGATTTTGAAGATCGTGGACGAGTTGGAAACAACGGATACTTTGGACGTGAGTTTTACGACTAAGGGCGTCGGCTACTACATTCGCCTTACCCGGGTGGTATTTGATTTCGCAATCATAGTCGTTTAACAATTCCACCCAACGACGTTGACGCATGTTTAGTTCCTTTTGATTGAAGATGTGTTGAAGGCTCTTATGGTCGGTGAAGACTACACATTTAGTACCATAAAGGTAGTGTCGCCAAATCTTCAATGCAAAAACGACCGCACCAAGTTCAAGGTCGTGAGTAGTATAGTTTTTCTCATGAATTTTGAGTTGCCTCGATGCGTAAGCGATAACTTTGTCACGTTGCATAAGGACACAACCAAGACCAAGGTTTGAAGCGTCGCAATACACAACGAAATCATCGTTACCATTAGGAAGCGTTAGGATAGGAGCATTGCAAAGCATGTCCTTGAGCGTTTGAAAAGACTCCTCTTGTTCGGGACCCCAAACAAAAGGTCTCTCTTTTTGAGTCAAGGAGGTCAAAGGAACAGCGATTTTCGAAAAGTTGGAGATAAAACGACGATAGTAACCAGCAAGACCAAGAAACGAACGGATTTCGGACGGAGATTTAGGTGCGACCCAATTTTTCACAGCTTCGATTTTTGCGGGATCAACGTGAATACCAAGTTTGTTGACAGTGTGACCAAGGAATTGAACTTCTTGTAACCAAAATTCACACTTGGAGAATTTGGCATATAGGTGTTCAGTACGAAGGAGTTCAAGAATAAGGCGCAAGTGTTGCTCATGCTCTGCTTGCGTCTTGGAATAGATGAGGATATCGTCGATGAAGACGATCACAAAACGGTCCAAGTATGCTTTGCACACGCGGTTCATTAAGTCCATAAAGACAGCAGGTGCGTTGGTCAAACCAAAGGGCATGACCACGAACTCATAATGACCATAACGCGTACGAAAGGCGGTTTTAGGCACATCTTCTTCGAGTACTCGAAGTTGATGATACCCAGAACGAAGATCGATCTTTGAAAAGCAGGTTGCGCCTTGCAATTGATCGAAGAGGTCATCAATGCGAGGAAGAGGGTATCGATTCTTGATAGTAAGCTTGTTGAGCTCACGATAGTCAATACACATACGAAAGGATCCATCTTTCTTCTTGACGAACAACACGGGAGCGCCCCAAGGAGAAGTACTAGGGCGTATGAAGCCTTTGTTAAGAAGCTCTTGAAGTTGACTCGAGAGCTCTTGCATCTCAGAGGGTGCTAAACGATAGGGGGACTTAGCGACAGGCGTAGCGCCAGGCACTAAATCGATGCGAAAATCGACAGAACGAGCAGGAGGAGGACCAGGAAGGTCTTCGGGAAATACATCCGGAAAGTCACGTACAACAGGAACGTCACTTATGCTTGGGCCTTTATCCTTCTTTTCCACGATGTGGGCGAGAAAGGCGAAGGTACCCTTGCGTAAGCACTTGTTTGCCTTGATACATGACATAAGCTTAAGGCCTTGAGAAGGCTTTTCACCATAGACGTGTAGAGAATCACCATTTGGAAGAGGCAAGCGAATAAACTTTTCAGAACAGACAACTTCAGCACGAACTCGCCCAAGCCAGTCCATACCTACTATGACGTCGAAACTACCCATTTGCATAGGTATGAGATCGATTGAGAACGTATGATCGTTAAGGATTAGAGAACAATTGGAGAGAACAGAATTGACATTGACGGTTTTACCATTAGCAACTTCGACAGCGAAAGATTTTGGCAACTTAGAGCGTTTACACTTGAGCAAAGACTCGAATTCTAACGACACAAAACTTTTATCGGCACCAGTATCAAATAGGCATGAAGCATAGACATGGTTAATGAGAAACGTACCAGTGATGACGTCGTTTGCATTTTGAGCCTGAGCTGTGGTGAGAAGGAAAGCTCGACCCCTAGCGGGTTCTTGAACCTGTTGTTGTTGTTGGGGTTGTGGCTGTGGTTGTTGCTGTCGAGGTTGTTGTGGTTGATATCGTTGAGGACACACATTGGCCATGTGGTTGGTATCACCACACGTGAAGCATGCTCGCACAGGAGCGACTTGATTTGGAGCCAAAAGAGCTTGGTTTTGGTAGGCCTGTGGGGGGATACGACAGTATGGCGAGAGATGCCCATACCGGCCACACTTGTCACACTTTCGACAATGAGCGTTTGGGGGGTGATGATATCGGCATTTGTCGCACTTTGGGTGCGTTCCAGTATAAACCTTGCGTTCACCATTGAAAGCAGGCACAGTTTGAAGGGGTTGTGGGTTTGGCGGAGTGACGACCGCGCAGTTTTGGCTTGAAGCCTTCCGCTTCTTGCCTTGGTTTCTCTTAGATTGCTGGGAGGGTTTAGACTCATTAGGAGAGTCAATGGTGGCTTGGTGCGCATTCTTTGTTGAAACCTTGTCAAAGGTTCCATGAAGAACACAATTGTTGTTAAGTTCGGTAGCTATGCGGTACGCGTCTTCAATGGTTTGAGGGTTGGCAGATGCAAGATGGTTTGTTAAGGAAGGTGCAACACAACGAATGAACTTGGCCACGGTTTTGGGGGCGGTTTCTACTTGACCAGGGCATAGAACACTAAGCTGTTTGAAGCGTGTAATTAAACCATCCATGTCACTCCCTTTTTGCGTGAGGTTCCAGAATTCATTTTCCAACTTTTGGAGTTCGTGAGGGGGACAAAAGTGATCCTTCATAAGTTGTTTGAGATCGTCCCACGGCATAGCGTGTGCGACCTCGTTTCCTCTCTTGTTACGCTCAGTTGTCCACCACTCAAGTGCCTTTTCACGAAACACACCGGTTGCATTCAATGTTCTCAACTCGTCAGGGCAACCACTTTGTAAGAAGGTAAGCTCGATGGAGTCAAACCAATTCATCATGGCGGTAGCGCCATTCTTGCCGGTAAATTCTAAGGGTTTGCAAGCCATGAATTGCTTGAATTGGAAGGTGGCTTTGGGTTTGTCGGCCTTTGAGTCGACCGAACCATGTGGTGAATCGGTTTGGATCTTGCTAACAATGTCGGGTAGGACCTTTGCAAATTGTTTAGCCATAAACTTCATACAATCCTTTTGGGACATGGCGGAGGAGGTCGAACCCTTCTTTGACCTTTGTCTCTTGGATGAACTAGAAGACATCTAAAAGATTTGAAAGAGAAGGGAAAGGATGAGACTTTGATCATTAATTGAAAACAAGGTTCGTGTATGCAACGCAAGTAGATGTTCAAGTACCAAGTAAAGTTCACATAAAGCATAGGTTCCCAACACACATTCAACATGTATAGCACATAAGTTGCGAATAGGAAAATATAAATTTAGTTGGTTCATGAGAATTATTATTGTTTGTGATTGCGATAATGTGCGACATGATTAAAACGACATTTCGAAATGAATGAATGTTCAAGTATAAAATCACATATAAATTGAGATACATAAAAGAGAGGCTCAATAAAACATAGGAATGTTTCGGGTAGAGAAACGTCGACAATTCCAAAGTGGGTCGAAAGTCCTTTCGATTTAGAGATATTGTGCTTTGGCCTATAAGTAAGATACTCTCGTCGAGAAGCGATTAACGGTATCTTACCCTTCCGGTTACTACACATCTCTAAATGATTGGAACATTCGGGACTTTGGCGAGAACAAAAATCAAGGAATGGGACTTAATCGACAAGATGCGGGTTTCACCCCTAACTTGACGATTTCGTACCCTAAATGTGGTTGGTACTTGTCGGCCAAAATAAAATTTTGACACTTTGACAAGGGTCCACTAGAGTTGAAATGGAAATTACCATTAAGTTGTGGATGTCACTCCTAGCTTAATGGTGAAATTTCGTGCAAAAATAGATTAAAGGTAGAGTGAGAGTCGTTTACCAAATTGTGGGTTTCACGCCTATTTTGGTAAAGTTGTCTCGTTGATGTTACAAGAGTATAAAATAGCAAAAGTGTATTCGTGTTAGCCTTAGGAAAGGCACATAAATTTATTAACAAGAAGTGTAGCTAGGAAGCATGTAAGATAGAGCACAAATGTTTTAAACAACAAATAAGAGACAAAGTTTCTAAAACTATAGACTAGGGCAAAAGCATGGCAATTTTCCTAATTCCCTATAGTTATGGCTCTGATACCAATCTGTCACACCCCAACCAATGGCGGAAACATCGGGATGAGACGAAGTGTGAAGATTGCTCGAGACATCATAACGCTATTTGTGACAATAATTTAATAATCCAAATTTCATTTCCAAAATAAATGTCAAAACATTACAAGAAAAGCAAATAACAACATTGTTCAACATAACATAAACAAAATTGATACAACACTTTAAACCTAAACGTCTAAGTGAGTATTTAGGCATCTTTGCTATCCGTTTTCATTTCATCATCATCAACCTGTAACATGTTTAAAAATACAATTCAATGCAAAAGCAAAGGCGAGTATACAAGTTTGGTACGTACATAGCATAAGATAAAAAGTGTGAACAATTCCTCATGGCAAGCATATGATTCAAGATAAACATTAAATATGGCATGTGTCTAACATATCAAACCAAGAAAACGCAATATGCTCAAGACATAACCTCAAGTTTACGGGCGGGTCGTTAATCCTATAGCGCTACATATGTCAAGGTTTGGCTCGTACGAAGTTAATGATAAGTTCAACACATAAGAATAACCCAAGTTTAAAGTATCAAGTCATCACGTATACAAGCATGTTATATGAACGTTCATGTGTTTAACAAAGTGTTCATGTGTAAGTTAATAGGTAAACATGTTACACCCCAAAAGTGGTAAAAGTAAAAAGGGGGAAATACGAGTATACTCACGGTTTACAAGTGGTGACTTGAAATTCCGAGAGCAAGTTTGTAGATGAATTAGTTCGGAGCACCTTGTCCTTCTACACAAGGAAACGTAGGTGTGTGAGTTTGGCGTATAACGGAAGATTATAGATTCGGAGTTTTTAATATATAGAAAGTAACATAGGTGAAAATAATCATCTTGTACGCATAACTCTTGTTCTTGACACTATTGAAACTCAAAAGAGTTGGTATGATTTCATGGATTCTAAGATCCATTAGAGTCGTAACAAGGGCATGGTCATAGATGATGTAACGTCCACTTAACAAATAACTATTAAGTCATCATCAAGTCTTAGTTACTTAGATGTATACATATAGAATAACTTAGATATTATATAGTTTACAAGTCTTATGATTCAAGCATGAGGTAGGAGATTAATGTCTCCATTTAGGTACCTCTTTGTGTCATAGAATACATACATGAGGTAGGAAGAACAAGCTTCCATTTAGGCACCTCTATTGTTCACCACTACACTTGTTGTTATAAACAACAAGGAGGGTCATGAACATACAAGTATCAAGGTATTAACAACAACTAATCTATAGCAAAACATCAAGTAATGAGTGGATTCTTATGAAGGATAGCCCAAGCTAATCCAACCATCACACATTCAACAAGTTTCACACTTGAACATTACTTGTGGGTAAAACCCTAATTAAAAACAGAAAGTTTATGAGGTTTTAACCTCTGATTTAGATGTCTCAACCTTGTTTTTAAGCTTAACCAACCATGGGATAAGTTGTAAGCATTAGGACATAGGTATGAGATGTGTTGGACACAAGTTGCATAGATTTAAACAAGTTTTTGATGAACATAAAAACAAACAGAAAGTTTATGGACTATTTCGGGGCATTTCCAGGTCTGATTTCTCCAAGGAGAAGTCTAGGAATCGAACCCCATGATTATACAAGCAAGTAGGAAAAAGAATCGAGTGAATCGGATAAGAATTGAGTGAGTTATGCTCATTTTCGTGAAGGGGTGTCAATCTACTCGAACCTTTGCTTTCAGCTACGGTTTGGAGGATGTTTTGAGAGTTTTTAGTGTTGCAAAAGTGGTAGGGAGGCTGGTTATAAGTGGTATTTATAGGGGGAAGGATTAGGGTTTCAATGGGTTGGGCTTTGGAAGTGTTTAGAAGGGGTTACACCTTGAAACTAGCCCACAAAACCCAACTATATGGGGCTGAATTTTGCTGAATTTGGGCTGCCATGTTTCTTTATTTTTTTATTTTTTTAAAACATTATAATGAGTAACTTTGTTAGTTAAGTTGTGTAATAATATGCAACAATGTTTCCCCTAACTTGTAATAAGGTGAAATATGAAATAAAACATGATTTAACTAGGTAAAAAGTGTAATGTACAAGTATGTAACATGTTTGTAAGTGACAAGTATATGTCACATATTTACAAGTTCAACATATGTTTGTAAGTATCACAAAGAAGTATCAAATGATCTCATGATTAATCGTATTATGGTGTATGTATAGTATGTAACAAGGAAATGCAAGTTTTCATTCATGATCAAAATCTCGAGTTTACAACGAGTACTAGAAGGAACGAGTACAATGATACAAAGCTTCCAAAATTAGCAACACGAGTAAGACAAGCTATAAATAGAAAGTACAAAACACAGGGCGTTACAAGTTCCATATAAGAGAACTAGTGGTTCGTTAGTCATCTCCGGCAGTACCATTGCACCAACTATTCTACCACGCGACGCCTCAACCAAAGCTGACTCTCTAATTTTCGAATCCCACATATTCTGTTTGGTTTCTCTTATATCTTTGGTATACGTATTTTAGTTATTCGAACTTCTCTGAAATTGAAGACACACGATGGTTTGCATCTTTTATTTTAGTGAGCTTAAGGGACTGTTTGTTTACCTCTTAACGGGGCTCTTAATGGTTCAGACCTCTTATTGGTTCAGCACTTAATGGTTCAGACTGTTTGTTTCGCGAGCGTTCAGACATTTGCCTCTGAATGGTTAAGCATTATACCGAGTCTGAATGGTTAAGACCTCTAATCTGAATTGGTCAGACATTTGTCTCTGAATGGTTAACCATTATATTGGCTCTTAATGGTTCAGACCTCTTACTGGTTCAGCACTTAATTGTTCAGACCTCTTACTGATTCAGCACTTAACCATTCAGAAGTTGCCAAACAGCCGCTAAAATGTCAAATTAAAGAAATCAAAAGTTGAATAATTAGCCATGAGTTTTTATTGTTACATTACTTGGAATTTATGTATTGTAGCAGGTATTTTGTGTCTGTAATTGACTCTGAATAAAAATATTTCATTCATTACTTCCTTCTTTTATTATAAATTAGTAATTTGACTTTTAAGTGACTATGAATTCAAATGAAATATCTCATAAGCATCATAACAGGTCATACCAGTTCGTAAGTGGTCACAGCTGAACTTAAATCAGTTAGTCAGCCATGTATACACAGCAACAGCAACACTCATATGTAGCTAGGTTGTATAATCATCATAATAAAAACGAACGCTAACAACATTCAACTTTGCCAATATGGCAGCACAAAATTCAATCACTTACATAGTTTCAGCTTCTTAAAGAACGGTGAAACAACAGATTTAGGGTACGGTTTAGAAGCAAGACAAGTAGGATAGTTCTCAGGTTGTTCAATCCACAGCTTATGAGCAATGTTATTGCTTGTAAGCTTCTCGGACAAGTTCTTTAACTGCACTTCTCCTTTTACTTCTAGAGTTACCTGTACCATCCCAACCCAGATATATTAATATATATGTTAGTAACTCCATTACCCTAACTTTACAGTTTACACATAACAACTAATTGCATTTTTTTCACAATGTTATGAATGTTAAAGTGGAACAATGTACAGTGGAGACTTTATGGTAGTATGTTAATAGGATCAGAAGCATAGCACTGGCAAAGATAGATGAAGAAAAATGCAATGTGTATTGTCTCATACCTAGGGCTGCAAACGAACCAAACGTTCGGCGAACAGTTCGTGAACCGTTCGGCGGGAAATTTGTTTGTGTTCGTCCGTTTAATAAACGAACACGAACAAGAAATTTCGTTTGTTTAGTTAAATGCACGAACATGAACAGAGACCGCCTTCGTTCATTTATGTTCGTGAACGTTGGATAATGTGTTCGTTTGTGTTCGATAGTTCATTAGTGTTTTTAGTTTTTATATTTTATTTAAATACAAACAAACACAAACATAAAATCTCGTTGAGTAATTGTTCGTGAACACATATTTATTAACAAACGAACACGAACAAGGTCATGTTCGTGTTCGTTTGGTTCGTTACCACACCAACATATCCTTACAAAGAATAACCTAATATATTCCACAATCAAAAACTAAACACTCTACATTCTTCAATTCAATCAACCAACACATAAAACCTAGCCTAAATTCACAAAATTCAAACTATAAATCGGTCAAAGTCAAACAAAAGAATTACCTTATGCATTGAATCCAGATTATCAGGGCTACAATAGTCAATAATGTGAGGATCCTCTTTGTGTGACCAGATGGCAGCAACGGAGGCATGGCAGCCTTGAGTAACAACGCTACCTAACGGCCACGTGTCAATCAGATCTCGTCGGAGCACCACGTACTGCACTAGCACGTCGGAGGTTGGTTCGGAGTTCACGGCGGCGGCCGGAGACTCTGCGGCGTCGGTAGTGGAGGCCATGGGAGCGGAGCTGCTGCGGCAAATGTGGAGATGGAGTGGCCTCCAGTACGACGTCGTTGGGTGGGTTTTGAAAGATGTAAAATGTGTAATGAAACGTGGTGAGTGTAGAGTGGCCATCGATTTGTAATTGTAGGTTGTGGTTCCGTCCACACTGGATTATGGCTCGACTGATTCGGGTATTTCAATCTTTTCTAAAACCGAAATATCTGAATCGTAACCAAATAATCAAAGAAACTGAATCAAAACAAAAACGATGGTTTGGTTTTCGGAATTTTAATAACCAAAAATTTTGGTTCGATTTTCGAATAACCATTATCAATAACCGAAAAAATCGAACTGGTAAGTTACATAGTAGGCCTAGTTCATATATTTGTGTTTAATTTTATTCTTGAATGTTATGTTAAGTATTATTCATAATAAAATCATTAACATTAATTTTTTTCTTGAATGTTAAGTATTTATAATAAAATCATTAACTTGTTTATTTATAATAAAAATATTTATTAATTGCCTAGAAGAAATAACCAAATTTAATAAAAAAATTAAATAATTTAAAAGTAAATGTTTTAATAAAAACTTTAGAAAAACACTAAAATTGATTATAAGGTTAGATCTATGTAAACAATATTAATAATAATAACTTAAATGTCAACATATAAGAGAAGATTTTTAAATTTTAAATTATGCTTTTTATTTTTTGAATCTTGCATAATTTTGTTCAAAAAACCGAAAAATCGAACCGGTGTAAAAACCGAAACCGAACGGTTTAAAAAAACAAAACCGACATTTCGGTTTCAATTTTGGTTTTGCCCAAAATCCGAACCAAACCTTGCACACCCCTATCGTTTGGGCACAAAATAAAATTAAGAGTATACTAATGAGACCATTCTAGATTCATCACACATCAAGGAGGACTAATTATAGACCCGTAAGAAACTAAGTGATTTGATGTCTTTCACAAACTTGAAGGTAGGTAATGACTTGCTGTTCCCCGTAAAAAACTAAGTGATTTGATGTCTTTCACAAACTTGAAGGTTGGTAATTACTTGTTGTTCCAGACCGGGTATGAGAAAAAACTGCTAGAAACTCTATCCTTGCTATCAATAATCTCGCACACACTATCTCATAAGCAATACTTACTCTTGTGTAGAAGACAGGTTATATGACAAAACTCACCCTTTAGAGTAACGAGTCTAAAGACTAATCTTTGTATCATAACTCAATAAGAGGATCTAGAACTGGTGTTCTGTTGATTCTTCAACAATATGAGGTTCTCAAACCTTGCCACAAACTTTTTTGTAGCAACACTACATGGTAAATGCATATTTTTCAATTATAACAATTTAAGTAAATGTAGTTCGCTTAAACAAATTGATCCGGCCAATTTATAGATAAATCCGGGATGAGTACAACCAATTTTTACGTCATTAATTGGTTTCGTCAATAGTTACATTTTTTTCCAATATTGGTGGTCAAAAATGTTGAGAACGGAACTGACGCAATTTTTTTTATGGATTGAAGTGTCATTTTCCACCAAAATACATGGACAAAAATAGCAGTTAACTCTATAAAAAAAACAAAACAAAACTGTTTTTAGACTAAAACCATCAGAATGGCCAAATAAAAACATATTCAACTCTTTTCACTTGATAACAAAAAGAATAACAATATTACTTTATGTTAGTATTTTGTATGATTTTTGATCTTGATACGAGTCTGTTGAGAATCGATGCAACGTGCAAACCGACCCATCTGATTTCTTGGCGGAAGGCACAAGGCAATTTACTAGTTATAATACATATGTACTAGTTATAAGTACTTATTTTTCTTTGGACGTACAACCAATCCTCTAAATAGACTACTGGCGAAATTCACCACATCGGGATACACCTATGGCCGAAATCCGTGAACATTAGCCCAAAGGCACGACGGATGAGGTAAAATCCATTCACTTCAAGGATCGAACAATCAATCACCACTTACTTGTCTAGTTTCTCATCATCACCCAGTGCCGCCGAAACTATGGGTGGAAGCAGGTATTGAACTTGGGTCATTGAAACATCAGGTCTCTCCCTTACCAATCCACCATCGGCAAATAAGTTCATATTTTAATGTAAACTATATAAAAATCAAAAGGTTGAACGTCTGTATCCACATTAAAAACAACACGGACCGTAAAACCGGCCGAATTTATTATGGAGCGTTCGATAAGTCTCAATAATGTATTCAGCCATATTCATTCAATTATACACAACGTACATAAACTTATTTTGTACACATCAACACGTTACGGACACGTACCCCCAATCCAAATCACCGTACAACTTCACTTGCACAGCATACAACACCCCCTGCATAGCACCTAGAATATTGTATTCTATGATGAAAATTCGAGGAAAATTCAACTTTATACTCTGTAGAACATTCTCGACACTTGATCTCTCAAAATCAAACCTTAAACATCATCCTATAAATAAATATCACATCCACCTTGATCGCAGATAGTTGTGCAAAAACCATCAACTGCTGCGTGTCCAATAATCATCGTTGTTTGGATAGAGAATTGAAGATGTGTTTAGTGTTTGTGTGCGATGAAGATGAGCGGGTCGTGGGGCAACAACAGGCGCCGGGATCGTGTCCGTATTGCGGCGGGTTGATAAAGGCGATGGATGTTGAAAGCCAGTGGAGATTGTGTTTTCTTCCGTTGTATTATAAGACTAAACGCAAGTATTTTTGTACTCTCTGTACTCGACGGTTAATTTTACAGTACTAGGTAGTTGTGTTGTGTGTATTCTCGATGCTTTGGGTTTTGGGATTTCTAAGGCTAAGGCTGGTGGGTGTGGAGGATCTTTTTGGGATGATCCGTCACGTAGACGTCACGTCATCGGGTGCCAGCCCGGGACGAACCCCGCACCCACCAGCATAGCCTAAAGCCCAAGTGTTATTGTTTTATTTTTTGTACTAATACTTGTGTATGTGTTGTATGAAATTTAAAGGCATTTTGTAAGTAAACTAGTAGATGCCCCACCCGCGTTGCGGGGCGATAGCCGAATAATTTTCAACCAATTAAAAAAACACCATTATAATTTTGCTAAGGAAAAAAAAACAAAAACGATGATAAGACCGTAATTTTGAGCTCAGGGCAAAACTGTAATTTTTCAGAACTAATGAGCCAGTGTTAGGCAACTCCTTGACACGAAAAAAAATAAAATCGAGTAAACCAATTAAAACAAAAAAACCTTTATAGTTTTGGTAAAAAAAACTAAAATGATGGGAAAAACGTAATTTTTAACTGGGGGCGAAATCATATTTTTAATTCAGGGATAAATTGTAAATTAAATGGACCAACGGGCGAGTGCCAGGAAGTTGTCGGCACGACTGTGATTTTGCACTCGGGTCAAACTTGTAATATCACCAGGAAGGCAAAATGTTAATTTAAGTTGAGGGCAAAATCGTAACCTGGTTGTGAGAAAAAAAAAACTAACGGCGAAAGTATAAATTTATACAGGGCAAAATGGTAAATTTAAGCCGAGGGCAAAATTAGAATTTTTTGCCGGGAGGAAAAGCTTAAATTTATTTTTTAGCGTGGGCAAAAACATAACTTTGACCTGATGGCAAAATCGTAATTGTAAGGGGAAAAACTAATGGCAAAACTGTAAATTGAAACGGGTCAAAATCGTAATTTTTAACCGGGGGCAAAATCGAAATATTTAGCTGGGAATAAAAGCGTAAATTTATTTTTAAGCGGGGGCGAAAACATAAATTTGAACTGATGGCAAAAGCGTAAATTTAAAGCAGGACAAAATCGTAATTTTATTGGGCCAATAGGGGAGTGCCAGGGGAAAAAACAAAAACTTTTTAGCCAATTGAGGCTAAGAACTATTGAATGATGACGTAATCATCATATAAATGTAGTAGTTGATAATATGGATCTAAAATGATGTATAAACCTAGTGTTACTTTTTTATGATTACAACAAAGATTATACAATTATGCTCCTCAAATTTACAGGGAAACTTAATTTCGGGTTAAAGGGGTACTACCATTGAATTCTTATTCTTGGGGTGTATAGTAACTTTATCAGTTTGCTAAAAATCTGTTTGTTGGCTTTAGAAGTTCATGTGAACGATTGTTTGTTAGTGTAAAATTTTAAAAAATTTGTAATGTGTGGCGTTAATTAAGATGACAAAGAATCTGGTTAAGCGAATAGAATCAAGTTCACAAATACAGATGTAGAATAAAGTTCACAAAAGAATCTGGTCATCAAGCCCGAGCCGAGCTTTAACCTAAAACAAAGCTCGTTTATTTATCGAGCTCAAGCCTAGAATGTGAAGCTTGTCAGGCTCGTCAAACCTTATTGAGTCTTAGAGTAATATTAGTTTTATTAATATTTAATAACATTTACACTTATATGATGATTACGTCCCTATTTAAAGTTGTTTAGTAAATGAGCCGTGTCGAGCTTATTTAAAATTATTTACGAGTCAAGCCAGAACCTTAAAATAAGTTTGTTTAGTAAACAAGTTCGAACTTCACATATCAAGCTCGTGAGCCTAAACGAGTTGTAATTTATATTATTTTTATTTAATATATTAACTAATAGATAATAAACGAGCCAAGCACTAATGAGTCGAGCTTGAGTTTTGAAGATAGAGCTCATACCAAGCCGAGCTTAAACTCTCATAAGTTAATTGAGCTCAAGCTCTCATATAAGTTAATTGAGCTCAAGCTCTCATAAAGAGAATTGCACCCGATGTTATATGCATGTTTCTTTTCCAGTGTCTTCATTTTATAAAGAAGTTAGTTATATGATGATATAACTTACAAGATACATCTGAAAAAATATTTAGCTAATAGAACTCTCTTATTTTTGTTTGAGTGATTCTATTTACACCTAACTTTTTGTTATTTATACCAAATAATGTGACATTAATAAATTCAAATTTGTGTTTTTCGATATATAACATGTTTTATTAAAAAAAATGAATACTATTATGAACAAGCCTAATAGCAAGAAGATGAGAATAGATATTGGGAGAGAAGATGTTTATTGTTAATGGATGCATATTTTACATTAGAATACATTGAATATTTATAAGGGGAAATGCTTGGAGAACAAGTTGGACTATATTATGAATTGATAATCATAATATCATTAATTATTTATAACACTCCCCTTTGATTATCAATTCCATACGCTTAATGTTGTCTCATTAAAAATATTGTCAGGAAAACCCAATGAGACAACATCTTGACTAAGGGAAAAAGAGTGCAGTGCGTATTATCTCCTCCTGATGATGATCACTTAAGCACCTTGAGTCGACGCATCCCGATCCCATGAACTAACTTCTTGAATGTTGAGGTCGGCAACGATTTAGTGAACAAGTCTGTTAAATTTTCACTTGAACGAATTTGTTGGACAATAATATCTCCATTCTTTTGTAGATCATGTGTAAAAAGAAACTTTGGGAAAATGTGTTTTGTTCTATCACCTTTGATGTATCCTTCCTTTAGTTGAGCAATGCATGTTGCGTTGTCTTCATGTAAGATTGTCGGTCCCTCATCTCCCGAAGAAATACCACAGGATCCACGAATGTGTTGTATTACAGTCCTTAACCAAATGCATTCTTGACTAGCTTCATGTATTGCCAATATTTCTGCATGATTAGATGATGTGGTTGTGATTGTTTGCTTTACCGAACGCCATGAAATTGCAGTACCTCCACTTGTAAATAAATATCCAGTTTGAGATCGCCCAGTGCGAGGATCAGACAAATACCCTACATCTGCAAAACCAACCAAACCTGTTTTTGATTGATTTGTAAAATACAAATATTTGTTTTACCCCATTCCAATGCCTCTTTGTTAGGCATGAACTATATCTTGCCAACAAATTTAAAGAAAATGATATATCAGGTCGTGTAAGGCTAGCAAGAAACATTAATGCATCATCGCACTTAAATATGGTACTTCTGGACCAAGGATTTCCTCTCCATCTTTAAGAGGCCTTACAACCATTGGGGTACTCAATGGGTGTGATTTTTCAATTTAAAATCTTTTTAGTAGTTTCTCTATGTAAGTTTCTTGATACACAAAGAATCCCACCCGTAAGGTGTTCAGTTTGTAATCCAAGACAAAATTGTCTTCCCAAGGTCTTTCATTTCAAATTCTCTTTTCAAGTATTCAACTGTCTTTTGAAGCTCCGTTTTTTTATAAAATTTATATCAAATCGTAGATAAAAATAAGCATATCGCAAAACCATATTCATTTTTTTATGAAACACTATATATCGGAAGTTACCCTTCTGGGGTAGCCCAGTTGGCCAGTCCCACCCAGGCCTCTTCTTGAGGTCACCGGTTCGACTCCCGGCAATGCCCTATTGGGGTGTTGGGGCTCTTCACCGTGGGTACTCACCGCCAGGCAACATTGGGACGTTGTTAGCTTGCGGAGTTGCAATACTCCGACGGATGGAAGGTCCGTGCAATACATACCATGTATGATCATTTGGTTCATCAAACACAAGTTCAAACATTTAGTAAAACGTTAAAACAGCAAATAAATATGAATAGCATATAAATGAGAATTTGTGTTCTTGTGCTACAATTCTCTGAATAAAATCTAAAATAATCAAGCATTACTCCAACTTTCTTCAATAAACCATCCATTATTGCTCCAAATTAACTTTCTTGTATTGCTCCACCAGCTGAAAAAAAACAATAATATCCAACTACAGATTATAAAAAAAGCTAAAATACAGATAATAAAAATATTTAAACACAAAAGCCTTCATTTTCAAAGTAGAGCCTTTTTTACATGTAGATAACTTTGGAGCACAACAATATAAAATTGTTTAGCTTCAACAAAGCCTATCATTCAAATCTCCGTTCTTCTGAATCAATCATCAGGCCATTAAAAAACACCCACAAAAATAAATCAACACATAAAAATTCATTAAATAATTAAAAACTTTAAGACAATTAAAAAAACACAAAATGTTGACATACTTAATAGTTGTTTGCCTCAGAGGTAGTGACAATATTTGTTTATCATCAACTATTTTTTTCTGATAATACGTGCAAATATAATGCATCATTGGCAAACTCTCTACCAAAAAAAAGTTATAAACACAACAAAAATAATAATAAATAATAATATTCATAGAAATCTAAGCATCAGAGAGATTCCCACAGACAAATCATCATGTTCAAAAAGAATACAGATGTCCCTGTCTGGTCTATCATCACTTGCTAATTGTTAGTAACAAAAAACACAAAAAAAAAAACTTAATAAAATCAATATTTAAAAAAGTATATTAATAGAAGAAAACAAAAAATATGCCTCAGATTAAATTGTGTGCACTGTAAAAAAACTCAGTATGTTTATAAAGGCTCAAACTATCTGCACACCGATAACGACCCAAAAAAGTGTTTTTTGTCCTATATGCACACCGTACAATGTCGAGCTGTGGACAAAGCGCGGCGTTTTGGTCCGATCAACCATACAAAAACGCGCTTTGGCCAAAGCTCGCCAAAACAGTATGCATATAAAACAAAAAACAATTTTTAGTGTGCATATAGACACATTAGTGTGCCAATAGAATAGGTACACCCATTTATAAACCATCATAGGCAACACTTAGCAAAACTAAAATATAATAAAAAACAGTAAAAAATTGCATCAGAGAGATTCCCATTATAGACTTGGTCAATCATTAATCCAAAGACATTGAACATCTGATGTCCCTGTCTTTTTATCATCACTTGCAACAGATGTACTAGGGATAAGCTTGGTACCGACCATTACCAAACCGGTACCGAAAGTACCAGTACCGAAAATCTCAAAAGACGGTGCCGAAAATGTACCGGTTTGGTAAATTCGGTACCGGTATCAAATACCGGATACCATTTGCTCATCTCTAGTACACACAACTAAAATCATCGAATGATGTTTTTTTGACATATGTAGTGCCTCAGATTAGGTTGTTTTCAGGGCGTAAATGCTCAAAGTATATTTAATAACCATCACAGGCACAACAATAAATCAAACTACAAAATAAAAAACATAACAAAGTTACAGCAGCAGATCAACAATTCATGATAAGCAAACCTGTTGCTGAAGAATGAAGAAGGATGTTTCTAGTGAGGGTTTGATGGACAGAGGAGTAAGGTTGAATTTATAGTAGTAAAACCCTAGAAACTAAAGTGTCCAGGCTTTTCTTTTCTTCTAACTGGGCTTGAGGCCCATTAATTAACTGAGAAAATGTGATAAAATAAAGGCCTGGATGTCTGGTCAATGGTTTTGAGGCCCGTTAACAAAGAAACTAAAAAAGTATCCAACCGGCTAAGGGTAGGGATGGGCATAATCGGGTATTTTTAATACCCGGACCCGGCTCCCCTTAAATTTGAACGTACCCGGTTCCTCTTAGAATCGGTTCCGGGTCATACCGGGGTATTTGTCAAAAAAACCAGAACCTGTTGTACCCGGTTACGGGTAGTCGGGTATTGTGGAACCGAGTTTCAAAAGAACCGGGTTCAGGTCGGAACCGGTTCTGTCGTATATGTGAAGAAAAAGTCTGACATCTCTACTGTGTGGAACTGGTTCTTCCAAAACATGGCATCTCTACTGTTGGAACCGGTTCTTCCGGGTATAGTCAAATCAATGTTAAAAGTTACATTAATGTTTGAAACCGATTCTTTAATATTATAATCGGTTTTTTGGTTATTTAAACACTTTAATCTCTACCAAAAACACACTCTTAAACCTCTCTACAAGTACAACACCCTTTATAATTCATAGTTGCTAAGAGATATCATGGCATGCAACGATGAAATGGTTACGGTTTTGGAAACAAAAAGGAACCCGGCGATTTGGAAGAACTTTGATTTATGCTTAATGTTTGATAGCCACGAGATGGGTAGATGCAAAGGTTGCGGCAAGTTTATGAAGGCGTCGGCTAACTCGACGCTAATGAAGCACACCGACCGCCATTGTCCGTTGACAAAGGCGAAAAAAAGTGAAAAGGGTGAAGCCTCCGGGACGGCTCGTCTAAAGTTTAGGTGTTTTATGTAACATCGGTTTGTGTGGTTTATGATTATGTTTGATGTTTTATGTGTTTTGTTCAATGTTGCATTTTTAGGTTGTTTGTGATGTAAAAAAAACGTTGTTCTAATAAAAAAGTTGTGCTACCTTGTTCTATACTTGAAGTTGAATCTATAAAAAAAAACATTGTTCTAACGGAATATCGTACCGTCTTTTGAGAGTTGCACTTGACCGGGTGTCGCCTCCTTTAATGCCTTACAATACTTCTTAACATGCTTGGTTAACGTTGAGTTAGAGTCCTTGCTTAACAAGGAGCCACAATGTTTGCATTGGGCCTTTTGCGAACCATCACTCAACTCGACCAAGTCCCAATTACACCACACCTCAATATTGCGATTGTGTGATAATGTTCCAACGACAAATGGAGCGGATTGATCACCATTGTTGACGGATGTGGAGTTTGTAACTTTGAAATTTTTGGTAGCCATTATAGAAGAATAAGATAGAAGAATAAGCTAGAAGAAGAAGATTAGGGAGAATTGTGTGATAATCTTGAAAAAATGGCAAAGTTTTTATAGTCGGAACCGGTTCCAACGGTAAGAATTGTATTAAATGCTGAATTTGACCGTTAGAATCGATTCCAACAGTAACAAATCGATTCTAACTGTAATAAAGTGGCACCGGGTATTGTTTTATTACGGAGGAACCGGGTACACGCGGAAACCGGGTACGGGTAGGAACTGGGTACTGGTTGGAACCGGGTATGGAACTTTTTTTTTTAATATGGAACCGGGTAGGAACCGTCGGGTTTTTTTTTATACCGGGTTGAGACTGGAACCGGTTACGGGTCGGTTCTAACGGGTCGGGTTTGAAACCGGTTATTATGCCCATCTCTAGCTAAGGGTATAACCGATTTAGAAGAAAAAATGTTCCAACCTATCAGATCGGTTGGGTCCAAAATGGTTTTAGGATACAAGACTACGAAGTGACAAATTGAGTCAGGTCCAAACTAGTTTGGGCTAAACTGGTTTTTTGGTGAAAATTGTAACGTTTAGTAATTACTAAAGAAAAAGGTCATCTATTTACAAACATACGAAAATTGTAATTTACCTTTTTTTTTTCTTTTGTCTTAACTAAAAGTGTGAGCTTTTAAAATATTTTATGTAAGGTTATATGATTTTAACTTAAAAGAAAAAAGATAATTAAAAAACGGAAATAAAAAAAAATAAAGTTAAAAAAAAGATGAAGATCTAGAGTCCGTATTTTTCCCTAATTTTTTGGCGATGCATTTGCGCAAGGATCAACGCGTCGCCTTGGAGGTGGTCGATCAGTTTGGACAAAAACTCAATGTCCTTTTCCATTTGCCTCGCCTCTTGCATCTCGTTAAACTTTTTGGTTTCGGCGACGTGTTCTTTCATAGTCTCCAAACGTTGGTGGCCGAGGTCTCGAATGTCTTGGAGAAGACAGTTCATCTCCTCGAAATCTTCCTTCAATTCGAGATCGGAAGACGACTCCACCGTTTTTTTCCCGGTTCGCTTATCCTTTCTTCTACCGGGCGGTCGAGCTAACTCTTCTTCAAGTTGCTCGTCAACGTCCACAACCTCATTTAGATCGACATTGCGGGCATCGGAAGTCGGTGTTTCAGGGTCAACGGAGGATGATGTTTTTGACCGTTTAGCTCAACGTCATGGTCACTACGCCCGCCCACTTTGGACTTTTTCGTAGTAGATCCCAACACTTATAGTACGGGAAAGCGCTTTTCGTTCTCTCGTACTCTTCCAAAGCCTTCGTTAAAACCCCGACGTCACCTTCTCCGCTCGGGCGATTATCGTAGTTACGTTGATACACTTTTTGGAAGGAGTGACACTTGTTGTTGATGTCGGTCCATTTGTTAGAAATGGAATCTTTGTCACGATGCTCGCCTTTACCCCACGTTCTATAAAATAGTGCACGAATCCTATTCCAAAATTCGGGGCCCGTTTGAAAGTTTGCTACAAATTGAAATAAAAGTTGTACGTTAAAAATAAAACAAAATAGACGTGTACGAAAAAATAAGTAAAAAAAAAAATATAAAACTTACCAATTTCGGGGTCCTCCGAAACCTCGAGCCACGCCCGAGCCAACGTGTATTCCTCCTCCTTCGTCCAATTAAGGTAAGAATGCTTACGTCGAGGTTCGTTCGTTTCCTTCTTCTTATGCGACCTTCTGCCGCGTTTGGATGTCTCTCGCTCCGGTTCGGGTTGCTTCTCCGGCACGATATCCACATCGGGTTCGGTTTGTTGTTGTGAAGGTTGCGACCCGCCCGCTTGACCAAATCCGAAAGTGGGTTGCACGAATGGAGTAGCGCCACTCAAGTAAGCCGCGTACGATAACATGTTCGGGTCCATGTCTTGAAGGTTAAAGGGTTGTTGTTGTTGGGTTGTGTTCGGGTTCATGGGTCTTGAGGGGACACCAAATGGGGGTCGGAATGGATGCATTTTTTTTATAAATTGTAGAAGTAGTAGAGAGAACAAGTGGGTTTTTTTTATAAAAAATGATAAACAAGAGGGTAATATATACAGTGTGTTTATATTGGAATGAAAAAAATAAAATAAATAAACAAATGACCGTTGCCAACGGTCAACTCTTTTCCCAATTCAATTTTAGGCGTTTTTTGAAACACGACGGGCCAAATTTTTTCTCCGAAAACGCTACATCACGCCGGGGTATAATGGGTTTGGGGCGTTTTCGGATGTTTTTTTTTTGAAATTTTTTAAAAACAAACGCACCGGTGGTATTAGGGTGGGCGGGGTACCCACCGAAACCCACGCGGGGACCCCTCTTGCCGAGCGGGACAAGCACCGCCAACATATCGGTGAGGTAGAGAGAGGGAGTGAAACCGGTGGGGCTTCACCGAAGAGAGGGGGAGGAGAGAGGATGAGTGGACCAATCAAAACTTTTTTTTTTTTTAATAAAAACCAAGTCACCTAAGAGGGGAGTGCCGTCATCAATTTAGGGTGTTAGGGGAGTTTAAGAGGGGAGTTGACGTGGCACACGAGAATTAGTTGGGCGTAAGAGAGGAGACTCACCTCTTAGGTGAGCACCCCCTACACCCTTAGAATTAAAGAGAGAAGAACAAATAGAAAAGAATACGTGAACAGGTGACAAGCACTGGACCTTTGACCTCCAGGGACCTGAACAACCGGAACCACCACCGACTATGCGAATCTCCGGCGGTGCATTCACCGACGTCACGGCACTCTTCTATCCATCTCCGACGCCTCCTTCCTTCACTAGGTCCCCTGACTTTCGGCATCTCCACACCTTTTCCGACTCTAAACCCCCACCCTTTCTTAAAGTAAGTAACGTTTTTCATTACATTTTTATTTTCCATTCATCTACCATTTTCAACTGTTTGAAATTCATATCAAGTAATGTAAACCAACTGTTAGTATATAGTTTCTTTCAACTGTTAGATTAGGTGCCTGCAATCCGGTGACCTAAATTGAAGCTCATTTATTTCAATTTCAGATTCCATAGCTCAAACTATTTCGATGCATATTTTTATAGTTTATAGAACTAAATAATGATGCAAATTGTGTAATATATGCCAAGAGAATTGGTTTCCTTATGTTAATTTAGTACGGTTTAGCACAGGGGGTGGTATTTTAGGTTAATCACTTAGGGGCTGTTTGCCTGTTTGGCAACTTCTGAATGGTTAAGTGCTGAATCAGTAATATGTCTGAACCATTAAGTGCTGAACCAATGGTCTTAACCATTCAGACTCTGTATAGTGTTTAACCATTCAGACGAAAATGTCTGAATTATTCACACATCTGCTTGTGAAACAAACAGTCAGAACCATTAAGTGCTGAACCAGTAAGAGATTTGAACCATTAAGAGCCTCATTAAAAGGTAAACAAACAGCCCCTTAGTATGCGTAGATAACTGATTTTCTTATGTTAATTTAGTACAGTGACTAGTTTCTTAGGTTTATATCACTTAATCTGCATAAGCTTGAATAAGTTTATTGTGACAAGAGGAAAATTCACATGAAACATGACATTAGGTTTGTAAACCTAGCAGGAATTCATCTTGCTTGTCAATGTTATCAACTGTCTTGAGAACATAATGACAGGGCTCTAGAGTCGAAACATCACGAGCATGGAGCTGTATAGCCCAAGCATCATCAGGTGGTTCAGGTTCAGGTCACGATCTGGTTCCTGTAGCACCGCTTGAGCTCGAGTCTCCAGTTGGTCAACTCCTAGAACAAATTATGCAAACGCATCCTCATCTGCTCCCTGCAGCCATTGATCAACAGCTCGACAACCTTCAAAACGAGAGAGACGCTCAAAAACAAGAACCGCCTCCTTCATCTACAGATAGCCTCTATAGGTAAGTTTCTTTCTTTTTACAGCATACCCCCTAATTGTTCCGCATGAAAGATAATATGTAGCGTTCAATCGTTCATGAAATTTCAGGAGAATAGCGGAAGTGAAAGAAAAAGATCGGCAAAAAGTATTGGAAGAAATAATGTATTGTTGGATAGTTCAAAAGTTTATCGACAAAGAGATTTCAATGATCCCAAAATTATCCGCCAGCTCAGATCCTACTGGACGCGTCGATTTCTGGCCAAACCAAGAGTTAAAGTTAGAATCCGTGCACTCAACCGAAGCACTCGAGATGATACAAAACCATGTGGCGCTAGTCATCGGGGACCGCGTTGTGGACCCGTTAGACTCCCTCATCCAGATCAGCAAAATCAAACTTGGAAAACTATATGCTGCGTCGATCATGTACGGATACTTTCTAAAACGCGTAGATGAGCGTTTTCAACTGGAGAGGTCAATGAACACGCTTCCGGAAGGTTTTAAGGATGAGCAGTCGAGTTTTATGGAATCGTCGGTTCCGCTAAGCCCATTTTTGGACCCGGAGTCACTGATACGGATCCAACCCGACTACGATGATGAAGGTTTAAAGGGTGCGTATGGTGATGATGGTAAATCGCATAGATTAAGAACATATGTTATGCAATTGGATGTAGAGACGCTTCAGAGATATGCTACCATAAGATCGAAGGAAACGGTTTCTTTGATAGAAAAGCAAACTCAGGCTCTGTTTGGAAGACCGGATATTAAAGTATCTGAAGATGGTTTATTAGGTGCGGGTAATGATGAAGTGGTTTCTGTGACGTTTTCTGGATTGACGATGTTGATTCTTGAGGCGGTTGCGTTTGGATCGTTTTTGTGGGATGCTGAAAATTATGTGGAATCTAAGTACCAGTTTCTAAGAAACTGAGAGTATTTGTTTTGCTTTAGTATGTAGTCAGCTGATATGGTGTTTTACTTGTGCCATTTGTTGTAACCACATTCCAAACATTCATAGCACAGAGAAACTCGACGTGTATTTGAGGTCATGATTTCGACCTATTTACTTATAAATGGGTCGGGTTATATAGTGTTGTGTTACCTTGCTTTAGAAAGGAGTTTGTGCCTTGGGCGTAAGGCAAGTGTGACGATGTGGAAAATGCTTCAAAGGATGTAGCAAGAGATGAAACCATTGCCCAGATCTTCATCAACATCTAATCTTACGGTACATGTTTTCTTGGCTTTTGTTGGATCAAGTATTTGTTTCGTATGATCAAACGATGGTTGCAAGCGATTACTTGGTTCCTGTTCTAGAAAACAATTGAACAAATGATAAAGCTTTTGATTTTTACAAACATAAAAGGACCAACAACATAATAACAAAACAAAACGGATTTTATCGGATTTACAAAAACAATTCAATACACATGAAAACAAGATTTGCTAGCTGGATGGCTCGAATCAGCCATCACGCCACAGATGCTTAAAAGGGTCATCTTCAAGTTTCTAGTAATCCCGTAAACAAGTGTTGATCTTATTTATATATACGAGCACATGTTTTCAGGTCAAACTAGAAGAATTATGACCACAACGAGAAGCACGATTGCCATAATCACCAAAAGAAAGCACGTCTGCACGCACATGTACAAGTGTTGTAGCAGCATGAGTATTCTTAACGTATAAGTTTTATCAAACCCGTTATAACAAACAAAGTTAAAACAACTTTACCATGGAAGAGTTTGACCTTTGAGTCTTTGATGCTTTTGCAAGATGAGATTTTGCCTGTGAAGTAGCCGCATGAGAATTCTCAATGTTCGACCCAATATCATCTGAAACACATTACCGACGTGTAATGCATCACCATCTTAGATATACTTAAAAGTAAGCCAAAATTAAAGATATCCATACGACCATACCGATCATAGTTCCCTGTTCATGAACCAAAACAGCAAGATCTTTGAAAATCTCATTGACCTCACCGATTTGGTTCTGGATCTCTTGTATTCCCTGATCTCTTTCCTCGATGATCGCTTCATTGAACGCGATCTCATTGTCCAACAGCAAAACCTCCTGCCTGCAGACCAAAAACAACTTAACCACTTGAGATTGTAACACATGGATCTCGTATATAAAACCAACTAACAAGACATTGTTTTCAAAAGGTTGCCTTTTAGATTCCACGAGAAGAGCTTGCTGTTCTTGACTTCTGTCTGAGCCTACATCTGCTTCACTGGCGGGATCACTAAACACAAAAAACAAAGTTAGTTAGAAATGGTTTGTAGAAAACTGAATTTGGTTGCGATTGAAGATTACCGTGAAGGAAGAGAAGATTGAGGAACAAAAGGTGCATAAGCTGTTTCCCTTTCAGCTGAAAGGCGTTGTGCCTTCTGAAATTCTTGTAGAACTGTTTGGAAATCTTTTGCAAGTTTAGCATCTGTGATCTTTTTGGTGGCCTGCACAAAACAGAATCATCCAACCAACAAGAACAAGAACAAGGATACTTTATGAAGGGGCAACACCCCAAATGGATCTGTTCGTGGATAAATGTATCGGTTCGGATGGGAAGGTACGGTACCACTGTCAGAATTTCAACGTGTATAGGAAAGGAAAGATTCGACGAATAACGAAACAGGATCATTATACAGTTTTTGGGTATTCACACACAATCACAAATACGAAAACTTAAGAACACGAGGATTAATGTGGTTCGGTCTAAGTTGACTTACGTCCACGTGCTGCAACTAGGATCTTTATTTCTTTTGGAGGTGATGTAAAATTACAATGCACAACAACGGTGACATGTAACAACCTAATAAATCTCAGTTCAGAAGGGAACCACACATCAAGTCGGGACCTAGGTAAGGTATAAATACATATTATGTTGGAATCAAAGACACTTGATTGATGAATAAGATGATTATCACAAACTGAGCCTGATTATTTTAACTTCTCTGATACATACACATCCGACTGACTTTGTTTGACACCCTATACACACACAATGAATCGGTGCTATACTGCTATTGCAGGGATGGACCGCTTCAAAAAAAAAAAAAAAAAAAAAAACACTTTAACCCTAAATCAGGTTCTAACTTTCAAATGTGCACTCTTTAAACATATATATGACTCTAAATACACTCTACTATTGAAACTAAGACCCCTATATTTAATACATAGTGTAAACCTTCAATACATCATATTTTACTATCTATATCTTGAGTAAATTACTTTTTGAGTCTCTATGTTTTAGTGGTTTTAACCATTTGAGTCCAAAATCAAAAAGTTAAACGCTCTAAGTTCTTAACCGTTCATTTTATAACGTTTTGAGTCCCTGTGTTTTAGTGGTTTTAAACACTTGAGTCCAAAATCAAAAGTACAAGTGTTAAAAGTTGGACTCTAATCAAAAGTACAAGTGTTAAAAGTTGGACTCTAAACGTTATAAAATGAGTGGTTAGGGACTCAAGCCGTTAAACTTTTTGAATTTGGATTCAAGTGGTTAAAACCTCTAAAACACAGAGACTCAAAAAGTAATTTACACCTATATCTTATGACGTAATACACAATTCACTATTACTATTCTCTCAGTGTAGACACTTATTCTCACGCCTGAGCTTGGTCACAGGGTACCACCCCTCTCTATGGCAAGTCTAACACACTTCATCGAGCTATCGCCAATTACACAGGGTCATCCTTTATTCTACACTTTACGAACACTTAATGGATCTCTCTCTGTGTGTGTACTAAAATGAAGAAGGAGAGAGGGGTCACTTACACTAACACCAGCATGATGATCAGTTTCACTAGCTTGTTTAAGTTTATCTGAAGTATCCTTCACCAATTGCCCAATATGCAGTCTAGTTTTGTGCCTGCCATTTCAGGAACAAATAAACTCTCACATAAAGTGCATTCACTGAATTCAATTATTCAATAGCAATCACATACACCAATATGTTTCCAACATGTAATTCAAATCAATAATAATATATAAAGAACTACACACTTCTAACGCAGATTACATCAATTTCAAACCCTAGATAATAATAATGTTATAACTGAATGAAAAGTAAAATGAAAGAAATTACGTACAGCTTATCTCGAAGCTCAGGGGTATCCTTTGGAGTACCAAGGTTGTTAACTAGCCTCTGGAACGTGGAAACTGCCGTATTGATCTGGAAGATTCCAGAAGCAACGGCTTGTGTGGGATCCTGTTTTCTAATGACACCACGCCTCGAATTGATCGGGCGACCGGCTTCGATATCTTGAAAACTCATCACCGAAATAAGGAAGGATTCCGATTGAAATGAAACCCTAGGTCTAGATGATCAGGAACGTGTGTGATCGGAGATTGAATTGATCGGGAAATGCGAAAATTGGGGCGATGAGTGAGGGGTGTGTGATAACATTTTGCCGACGAACGGAAAGTAAACTAAAGTGGACACGTGGAAAAGTGGACACGTAGTTTATGCTTTTGCACCCAAATATAGGTGATTTTGTAACTTTGCATGGAAAGGTTTTTCTTTTTTCCCATTATTTTTAGTATGAATAATAATAATAATAATAATAATAATAATAATAATAATAATAATAATAATATTATGTTAAGGCTTGATTGTTTAGAGAGAGAGAACTAAGAGAGAGAAGTTTCCAACAACAAGCTAACTAACAGCAGTTAGCTTCCCGCCCATTTTATTAACAACCTCTCTTACAACATTTACACAAATGGTCCTTCTACTAGTAACTATTACAACTCAGACCCTTAATACTTTTAACAGCTAATAACTACCACAAACAACTTCTATTTATTACATTTTAGGTCCCTGAACTATTCTGAACTATTATTATCATATCAATACTCCCCTTCCCAAGATAGACCTTGTCCTCAAGGGCACATTAGAGCTCAAAATCAGGGAATCGAAGTAAAAACTCATGTCTATTCTCCCATGTAGCTTGTAAAGCAGTTTGGCCTTCCCAATGGACTAGTACTTGAGCTACAGCTTTCTTTCCTTGCCTTATCATTCTGTGGTCCAACACCTTCAATGGTTTAAAAGAAAATCTTGCAGCCTTAGGTAAAGGTGTCACCTTTGTGGGAGGGCCTTGAGCAGATTTAAGCAGTGATACATGAAAAACTGGATGTAACTGTGACTCCTCAGGTAGATCCAATTTATAAGCAGCCTCTCCTATCTTTTGTACCACCAAAAATGGGCCATAATACTTTGGGGAGATTTTAGTAAAGACTGCCCCTCGAAGAGAAGACTGCACATATGGTCTTAATTTCAGGTAAACCCAAGCACCAGGAGCAAAAGACCTGTCTGATCTGTGCTTATCAGCCTGTTGCTTCATTCTGTTCTGAGACATCTGCAAGGTTGTTCTCAATATGGTCAAGGCTTCTTCCCTAGAGCACATCTCATCATCTATACTGGCCACAGAAGTATCTTTGTGAATGTAAGGCACATGAAGGGGTGGAGCATACCCATAAAGAGCTTCAAAAGGAGTCTTCTTGATAGATGAATGGTAGTTGGTGTTGTACCACCATTCTGCCAAAGATAACCAATGATACCATGAGTTAGCATAGTGCAAGACCATACATCTTAAATAAGTTTCCAAGCACCTGTTAACAACTTCTGTCTGGCCATCACTTTGTGGATGGTATGCAGTGGACATGGCCAATTCGATGCCCTGCAACCTCATAAACTCTTGCCAAAATCTGCTTAGGAATATGGAATCCCTGTCAGATACAATGGTAGTGGGCCACCCATGCAGCTTATAGATATTGTCAATAAAGGCTTGTGCAACTGAAGTGGCTGAAATAGGATGGGTCATGCCAACAAAATGGGCATATTTTGTCAACCTATCAACAACAACAAAGATGACATTTTTACCCTTTGAAGTTGGTAATCCTGTGATAAAATCCATGCTTATATCAGAAAAGATACAAGTAGGAATAGGGAGGGGCTGCAGCAGCCCAGGGTAGGCTGCAGTCTCATACTTAGCCTGTAAGCAGACATGGCAATTTCTGATAAAGTTTCTGACCCCTTTAGCTTGCCCCTTCCAATAGAATAGCCCTTTCAATCTTTGTAGAGTAGCTTGAACTCCTGAATGACCCCCCATGGATGAATCATGACAACACTGAATGATCTCTTTTCTTAACTGAAGGTCATTGCCCACTACCAACACATTCTTTCTTTTTAACACTACCCCATCCCAGGTATAATGACCATCTTGCCCTTGAGCCTCACACTTTTGAATTACTTGTTGTAAGTTGATATCATGTTGCCAAGAATTCTTAATCTTTTGAAGCAACAGTGGTTCAAAAGATGACACAGCCAATTGAAACAAAGCTGAAGAACTCTGCAGTCTAGACAAAGCATCAGCAGCCACATTTTCTATGCCCTTTTTGTACTGTATCTCAAAATCATAATGCATCAACTTCACCATCCAAGAGTGTTGTAATGGTGTAGTGATTTTCTGATCTAACAAATGTTTGAGGCTCTTTTGATCAGTTTTTATAATAAAATGCCCACTAATGAGATAGTAATGCCAATGCTTGACTGCTAACAGTATAGCTAACAGTTCTCTATCATAGACAGAGAGTACCTGCTGCCTTGGTGATAAAGCCTTACTGATAAAGGCCAGAGGATGATGATCTTGCATTAAGACTGCTCCAATTCCCAAAGCTGAAGCATCAGTCTCTACTATAAAGGTCTTGTTTAGATCTGGTAAGGCCAACACAGGAGCTGAACTTAAAGCTTTCTTAAGTTGGTCAAAAGAATTCTGTGCACTTGCAGACCATTTAAATGCATCCTTTTTTAAAAGATCAGTAAGTGGCTTAGCCACAATTCCATAAGATCTAATGAATCTTCTATAATACCCTGAGAGGCCCAAAAATCCCCTCAACTGCTTGACATTGTCAGGGACTGGCCATGAAATCACTGCTTCAATTTTGGAAGGGTCTGTAGCTACCCCTTCTTTGTCTATTATGTGGCCCAAATATTCTACCCTTGCCCCACCAAAGCTACATTTTGAAAGTTTAGCAAACAACTGACCCTTCCTCAATGTTTGTAAAACTTGTTGTAAGTGTTGTATATGTTGATCAATATCTTGACTGTAAACCAAGATATCATCAAAAAATACAAGGACAAATTTCCTCAGAAATGGTTTAAAAGTGTGGTTCATCAAAGCTTGAAATGTAGCTGGTGCATTAGTCAAGCCAAATGGCATGACTAAGAATTCAAATAAACCTTGGTGAGTCCTGAAAGCTGTCTTATGAATGTCAGACTCAAACATTCTGATTTGATGGTAACCAGACCTCAAATCCAGTTTGGAAAAAACAGTATCCCCACCCAATTCTTCTAACAATTCATCTATTAAAGGAATGGGAAACCTGTTCTTGACTGTTGCATCATTAAGCTGCCTGTAATCAATGCACATCCTCCATGAACCATCCTTTTTCTTTACTAATACCACTGGTGCAGCAAATGAACTCTTACTGCTCCTTATCACCCCAGAATCCAGCAGTTCTTGAGTCATCTTTTCAATCACATCTTTTTGAATAGCCTGGTATCTATAGGATCTGAGGTTAATTGGTTTGTCCCCATTGTTAAGGACAATCTGATGATCACAGGGCCTTTTAGGTGGTAATGTGGAAGGGACTTGAAACACATCATCATACTCATCTAATAACTGCCTTAGTTTGTCATTTTGTATAGGTTCAGACACCTTAGACCCAAAGGTGTCATGGTTCTCATCTGGTTTAAGCTGCAAATTAAACATTTGTGACTGAATTACCCCTGGCCCTCCACTGAGCAGATGAGACATCTTTTCAGTAGAACAAAGTTGGACACCATTTGTTTCTGTACCTTTCAAAGTATAAGTCTTGTCCTGAACCACAAATTGCATAGTCATTTCTGCAAAATTCCACACAATATCTCCCAATAAGGATAACCATTCTATTCCCAGCACCATGTCATAATTGTCTAAGGGAATGACCAACATGTCTGCCTTGAACCAATTTCCTTGCATCATCCATTTGAACCCACTGCATTTTTGGCCACATTCCAACTGATTTCCATTAGCTACTGTCACCTTCATTGAATTAACTGGTTGTAAGGAACACTGCAGCTTAGCTACCAACTTAAGACTGATGAAGTTGTGGGTAGACCCTGAGTCTATTAGAATGAACAACCTTCTAGTACCAATGTACCCCACAATCTTCATTGTGGAATAGGAGGTCACTCCTGTGATTGCATGTATTGAAATCTGTGGTATCTCTTCATTGACCCCAGTTTCCTCCCCCTCATCATCATGCTCCTCTTCATTGATCAACTCAATACAAAACAGTTGTTTATTTTTACAATTGTGAGAGGGTGTAAACTTCTCATTACACCAGAAACATTCTCCCTTCTCCCTTTTCTCAGCCATCTCTTTAGTTGTAAGGCGTCTTGTGGTTTTTGCTGGTTGTGAATTAAGTGGTTTAGGTAATAGTGGTAAAGAGTTGGCATTAGTTGGTGGTTTAAAAGTATGGGTGGTAGGTTTGGTGTAAGAAGAAGTGTTGGTTTGGTTATTAAATTTCTTGTAGGAGGTGTGACCAAACAAGGTGTTGTGTATGTTCTCCTGCTGTTTTGCAACAGCATAGGCTTCCCTTAAGGTTCTTGGTTTAAAGGCTTTAACCAAGCACCTTATTTCCATTTTCAACCCACCCACAAAGAGGCTAACAGCCTGATCCACTGACAGACTTGTCTTATTAAGAAGAGCATCAAAAGCATCACAGTAATCTTGAATGCTACCTGTCTGCTGCAAATTCTTCAATTCTTCTAAAGCATCTTCAAACAGGTTGACAGAGAATCTTGCCTCAGCAGATCTTCTATATTCATCCCAACTAATAGTATCAATAGTTAGGTTATTGCTCCTCAAATACCCCTGGTGCCATTGTAAGGCCTTTCCTTCCAAATTCACCACTGCATATCTCAACTTCATGTTTTCAGGGGTATGATCAATTTCAAAAAAGTGATTACTCTTATAAATCCAGCCTTCTACATCATCACCATTGAACTTAGGAAAGTCCAACTTCCCTAATCTTGATAACCTTTGGTCTTGAGGGCCTGTATTAGCAATTACCCCCCTATTGGCCTCCATACTTGTGATTTTGTCTAAAACTGATTGTAGTTGCAATTGTATCTGCATGACTGCAGCCTTATTTTCCTCTGTACTGGTAGCCACCGTCTGCATGCTCTCATTAATCAATTGGGAATTTGCTTGAAGATCTTGCACAATAATCTCCATTTTTCCAATCGCCAATTGATTATCTTTCAACTGTTTCTCCATTTCTTGTTGTCGAGTATTCGCCATTAGCAAAGTATTACAGGAATTTGAAATCGGAACAATCGATTTCGTCGAATTGGAATTGAAGCGGACCCAAATGAAGGTGAACCAATCGACACAATGATCGATTCACAGGAACGAATTGAACGGATTGTGATGAATTAGGTCACCGGAGCTTGATCGGAACAAGCTCTGATACCAATGTTAAGGCTTGATTGTTTAGAGAGAGAGAACTAAGAGAGAGAAGTTTCCAACAACAAGCTAACTAACAGCAGTTAGCTTCCCGCCCATTTTATTAACAACCTCTCTTACAACATTTACACAAATGGTCCTTCTACTAGTAACTATTACAACTCAGACCCTTAATACTTTTAACAGCTAATAACTACCACAAACAACTTCTATTTATTACATTTTAGGTCCCTGAACTATTCTGAACTATTATTATCATATCATATTATTATTATTATTATTATTATTATTATTATTATTATTATTATTATTATTATTATTATTATTATTATTATTATTATTATTATTATTATTATTATTATTATTACATGTAATACATTATACTTGGCTATAAGTTGTGGATTAAAATGAAAGGGGATGTTTAAGTGTTAAACTACGGGGTGTGGAGGGACTTAGGTTGGGTTGATGGTATTGCTCTACATATACTCTTAAATTATGTCAAATTAATTAAATCAGAATATATTAATATAGGAATGAAACCATGGTCTTAAATTATATCAAATTATGTTACAGGGCTAAGTGACCCATCTTTAACGGCTTTGGGACGGTGTGTAAATTCATTAAATGTTGATGGGACGGGACGTGACTCCACAACGTCCAACCTTAATGGTATCGATTAACTGTTTTTTAAACGAAAAATGTTACTCTACTTATACTCTTAAATTATATCAAATTAGTTAAATCAAAATATACCAATCTAGGAATGAAACTATGGTCTTTTCTACAAAGAGAAAAGGCCTCTACCACCCAGCCAAAGCACCTGGTATATTACAAAACTAAGTAATGCGTAAACCAACAGAATTAGTATCGTGTGTATTGTGGGAGGGAATTCTTGATTACCTATTATGCTAAATATAGATAGAAGCTGATGCTGATCAATTCTTTAGAAAACTGTGATAGAAACAAGAAGATGATAGAACATGTGTACTTGTTAATCCAAAAATCGCTGAGATTGATGTAGACAAGTTCTTGATTGATCAAATTCTCGTTTAGGGTGTACAGTTATGATGGCTAGGTGATCTTGATGGTCAAGTTTGTAGAGAGAGAGGAGCGAGTTAGAGGATGATGATGATGATGTTATGATATAGTGCAACCCTTGAAACCTTCTCTAATAATCTCTATTTATATAATTAAGGGAAATTCTATTCTTATCTTTTTTAATGGAAATCTTACTTCCTTTTATTACTCCTAAAATACACCCTTGTTGTCTCTTGTGAGACTTAAACCCCAGTCTAAGCTTGGAAACACCAAGACTCATATCACCACCTCCTATTCTTATCTAATAAGGGTAATCGAATATTTACCAATTGATGGTATAAGAGTAATTAAGTCAGTTTTCAATTTATAAGATGAATGATATTTCATTCCTTCTCAAAACATAACCATTTGTAAAAGAAAACCTTAAGGAGCAAACAAAATATGTTACGTTCAATACTCTTTTAAAATATAATCATACTTATTATTTGTACATGGGTAAGATTATATATAAAAAAAAAATCCTTTCTACATGTGATATGAGATTGACAGGTATGTAGCCTAAATTGAAAGCCCATGCTCATAGTCTAATCACTTTCACCATCGTTACAATACTTTGGAAGTTATATGGGGTTATTGGTTGCCACAATAAACAAAAAAACACTACACCTTGATACGTTTTCATTCCGTGATTATATTTTAACATAATTTTATATTAGCCTTATAAATAATCAACCTAAAAAAACAAAATATATGGTGTACGAATGCCTATTTTAAACTTATTTATTACTTCACATCTATACTCAACACAATATCATCTATTTATTCCGATTCTTGTCCAATGAGATCCACCGTATACGACCCAAATCAGACGTCGTGTTGCAATAACACGTCAGAACTTGCTTCCACGTCTTCCTACGCGCTATACGTACAAATACATCAAAGCCTCCACACTTGTACCTTGTGCTTCAAAACTTGTACTTTCTCTTCATATATACCTCCCAATTCCGTAAAATTCAATCACAGCTCCGTCAACGCAAACCCTTCAAAAAACCCCTTTCTCAACTCTCTCCGTTAATTTCAACATTTTCCGGTCACATTTCCGTCACAAATACAACTCGTTACAATGTCGGTAAGTATTAATCGTATGTTCTTTGTTGATGTTACCGACTTATCTTTCATTGATTCTGTCAGCTTAAATGCTTAATTCGTTATATTAATTATGAATCAGTGTAGATCTGTTTAGTTAGCTTGATTATTGTTAGTACCTGATTTAGGTCACGATTGTTGAAAGCTACAGATTTGATTGATCCAGATTGTTCCGATGCTAGATAATAATTTAAGCAAATAATTAAGGATTAGTTTTCATTGATCTGATTTGTAGGATGTTTAAAATCACGGTTGATGTGTTTATCAGAAGGATCTAATATCATCGTGGATGCTACATGTTGTGATTGAATATATTTATTATGTAACACAAGTTTGATGTATAGATTTGAAGATATATATGAAAGTTTAATTAGCAAACTGTATTGGATATGTGTAGGAGTTAACACACGTATGTAATATGTTATTTGTTGTTATTTGTGTAGATTAAGACTGTGAAAGTGAGCAATCTGTCGCTAGGGGCTTCGGAGCGAGATGTAAGGGAGTTCTTTTCGTTTTCTGGAGATATTGTTTATGTTGAGACTCAAAGGTTAGTGTACTAGATGAGTAATAATGAGTTTTTATCTTTTTTATTATGGTTTAACGCTTAACACCATTGTAATTCTGTCCTTGCAGCCATAATGAGCGGTCTCAAATCGCGTTTGTCACCTTCACGGATAGTCAAGGAGCTGAGACCGCTGTTCTTCTTTCGGTAATTAGCTTTCATCTTTAGATCTAATCAAATATTATTTTTTTCAAAAGAAGCTATAAGTTTAATTAAAGTAATTTAATATTTTCGGCAAAATAGATGAAGTCATCACTTAAGTTATTGAATGTCATGTTTTTTACCACTTGCATATATCAGCAAAGAATTTAATTGTGTACGTATGATATTATTTATAGTTTCAGCTTAGACGTCATTGTCATTTGTCGGTTTATCCAAATCGAACATAACATGATTTAAGTTTCCTACATTTGTTAAATATAACAGGGCGATATCATTGTCATTTGTCGGTTTATCCAAATCGAACATAACCTGATTTAAGTTTACCTACATTTGTTACATATAACAGGGCGCAACGATCGTTGATACAACTGTCACCGTAACCCTAGACCCAGAATACCAGCTTCCACCCGCAGCTACAGCCGCTTCTCCCGTAAGCTCAGCTTCTACAAACTTTTTTTTTTAATTTATTTCAAATTATGTTCTTTCTAAGAATTTACTGAATCTTTTTGTAGCCGATCGGATGCAATGCTCCTGCTGGAAACGACTCTGCCCTACGTAAAGCAGAGGATGTTGTGACGAGCATGTTTGCAAAAGGTTTCGTGTTGGGTAAAGACGCGATCGGCAAAGCAAAAACCTTCGACGAAAAGCACCGTTTGACTTCCACAGCATCTGCTAAAGTTGCGTCAATCGACAAGAAAATTGGATTCACCGAAAAAGTCAACGTGGGTACGTCAATCGTGAGTGACAAAGTCAAAGAAGTTGACCAGAAACTTCAGGTTTCCGAGAAAGCCAAATCCGCTCTAACCGCTGCTGAGAATACCGTAACAAGTGCGGGATCTGCTATCATGAAAAACCGCTATGTATTCACTAGTGCTTCGTGGGTAACCGGAGCTTTTAACAAAGTAGCTAAAGCAGCTAGTGAAGTTGGTCAACAAACTAAAGAGAAAGTAGAAAAAGCTGAAGACGAAAAACGAAGGAAAATGGTCGATGATTATGCTGAAGTTCACTTAAGCGAGTCTCCAACCGCTCCTGATGAGCAACATCATCCTTCGAAGCCCGCACCAGTGACAGGTTTGGTTCTGTAGCACGAAATTCTGCTTCGGTTTACACATTTTTATTTGGGAAATTGGATTCGGTACACCCGTCATCAAGTGGTGGTTATAGAACTTTATATTTGTTAGATTGTTGCAAGACAAACTTCATCTTTGTGTTTACATTGTCATGAATTTGAACTATGTGAAACTATTTGTTCCATATATTTACTGGTTTATTTATTGGTGTTCATACATGATCTTCATATGACTAGTAAATACACGAAATTTATTCGTTGTTTTTATGTATGCAAAGATAAAAAACTGTCACATAACTTATAAATATATGAGATAATCTAAATTTGGATAAACATTTTATTAGCAGAATATAATGTTAAACTCTAGTCATTGCAAACTATTGATAACAATGGTCTATTCATAAAGTTTTATTTATTTATTTATATGTAATAAAAAATCTATAAATATTTAATTACTTTGGCACTTTAGCTTGTGATTGTTTCACGAGGGTTAGGCTTTGTGAATCTTTTTCGTGAAGAAAAAGTTTGATATGTATACGTATCAACTTGCTATTAAGAAAATAGTTTATCTTATATTGGAAACTTAATGAAGTGGATTTAGAAATATCTTTTACCTACTAAACACAAACACAAGTTGATGTCAAACAATCTTTCACTAAAAATTTAAATCATGGACCTAAAATATGCCAGCTTTCTGTATTTTTTATAAGTTGTATAATCAAAATCTTTGTACTCACACACCCACAAGGACAACTTGAATCAACCGAACCGAAGCCATGGCAACAAACATCATAGTCGAGGTTCAAGTTGCTCAATAACATTAATTCTTATCGAGGAATTCAAAGTCTCACAAATTAGCATATATAATAAGTGAAGTGATAAAAAAAAGAACTATTTTGTAGGAGAAGATAATGATTCTGTAATTAAATTTGCATCTCTATTAATTAATTCTTTAAGAAAAGTCAACCACGCAACTTGAAAGAAAATGTTGTAAATTGTAATGTCTACCCCCGCGTTGCGGGGCGCCTGGGAGGTGGGGGATACACCGTGTCAAGTAGCACTAATGTTACACAACTACCAGCGATCAACAACATCAGAAAAGCTCGTTAAAATAAAATAAATAAAAAGAACAAATAACACCGAACAAAAAGCATATGTAAAATCGTCGAACCACGTATGTCAGTTGCGACATGTTAATGCGAAAAATTAAGACTAAAATGTAAAAATAGAAAAGAATAACTATGTCGATCTAATATCACGCGCGTTGCGACGAACCTGTCAAACGGGGAAAATAGACGCGTTGTGAGGGTCCTGTCAAACAGGAAAAAATAGTCGAAAAAACTTTGAAACCCACACGTACGTTATGGCGTGTTTACTCGCAAAAGTATAACAAAACGTAAAACGAAAAAATTGAAAAAGATGAAAAATACATGGATCAAAGTTGAAAATAAAATTGTGTTTGGGTTAAATTGCAAAAGATGAAAACTTTTGGGTTAAAAGTAAAAAAAAAAAAACAAAAAGGTTAAAACCTAAAACCTTTGGGTTAGAAATGAAAAATCAACAATTTTTTTTTGAAACACTCCCCATGCTTAAGTTACAAACCATAATGCACAAACATTTTCTTAATTTATAATATGGTAATGTCTATTAATGCCCGTGTCTTTCTCAAGAGCTTTGTAATCTATACTATACTATATAATAAAAGAAACCATTTTGGGGACACTTGTCATCATATTAGGCCATGTTTTATAGATAAGTATTGTTTTAATTTAATCTTTTCTAATTAATTATAGATAATCCTCCTACTAAATATTATTTAGTTTAATTTCTTATGGATAATTATTATTTAGTTTAATATCCTTCTCATTTATAATATTATTTATTTAACTAATAGAGTAAATTACGATTTTGGCCCATGTGGTTATATCACTTTTACTCTTTTAGCCCAAAAAGAATTTTTAACATCTGAGACCCCAACGTCTTTTTTTCTAATTTTTTTTGGCTCCTAACGTCTTTTTTCTAACCCTTTTGGCCCCTGACATTTAATGGATGGGGTTAGTGTTAGGGGCCAAAAGGGTTAGAAAAAAGACGTTGGGGGCTTAGATGTTAAAAAAATTCATTTTTGGGTTAAAAGGGTAAAAGTGATATAACCACAGGGGCCAAAATCGTAATTTACTCTAACTAATATTATTTATCATTTATACATTTACGGAATTTTAAATAATGGGTTAAATTTATTGAGACTTCGTTAACAAATTTTGCTACAACAAAATAATCTATTTATATCAATCTAAATTTTTATCTATATTATACTATATAATATAAAACATTAATGTGTGATACATGTCGTTCATTGTAGGTATTTATTTTATGATTTTCTTGCCTCACTTCCAAACTTATCTTATATTACTTAAATAAATAAATGAATAATGAGCTAATATTAAATTTTATCCTACTTTAAATTTCGAATACCATTCTTCTATTTTTCTAATAAAATATTATCCGAAATTGTAAATTGTTAATTTAAAACATTTTAAATAAAACAAATTATTTATCACGAAAACCAAACTTTGTATTAATATATTAAATATTTTTATTTTCACTATACAAAATTACATTTACTAATTTTTTTATTATTTGGTATATAAAATTACATTTATTTAACTCGTGTAATAAATGAGGTTTTTTAAAGATATATTATTTTATTATTTGGTAAACAATATTACATTTATTCAACCCGTGTAATACATGTGGTTTTAAAGATATACTTTTCTTTATTTGGTATATAAAATTACATTAATTCAACCCCGTACAATATGGTTCTTATATATATAACTTTTTATTAATTAGTATATCAAATTATATTTATTCAACCCGTGCAATAAAGGAAGTTTTTAAAGATATAATGTTTTATTATTTAGTATATAAATTTATCACTTAACCCGTGTAATACACGGGGTTATAACCTGGTATTTTTATAAATCATACCGGGTTAGACTAAAAAATGGTTTAACCGGTTGAACATAAGGCGGTTCAACCGGGTTGACTAATTAACCCTGTAAATCCTAAACATACAATTTCAACTAAAAAAATAATCCAAAACTACATTATTCCACAATAAAAAATATTTCAAAAGTTAATCCGTAACAAAAAAATAACCCAATGATCGATGTGAATCGTGGATGAAGTTTGATTGATATGGATTGTGGGCACTAGATTTTACTAAGAAGGTAAAGCGTGCTGATGGCAATGGGTCGGGTTTGGGACGGGTTTAGGTAATCCCAAACCCAAACCCGATTAGATAAGCTTGTCCCAAACCCGTCCCAAAACCCGTCGGGTCTCTAGCGGGTAAATACCCATCGGGTATCGGGTATACCCGTGGGTTTCGGGTAAACCCGTTAATTTAAAAAGATTACTCGTTCGGGTATACTCATCTCAAAACCCATTGGGTATTTATTGGGTAACTACTAACCGGTTACATTTTGTATTGTTATTATAAAAATATATATCAAATAACTACAATATATGCGGAATAGAATACCTATATGTGTAAAGAAATGGATGTATCATATATATACATATTTAATAATATAAAAGAAATTATATCAGGTATACAATCGGGTAAACGGGTACACTTTATCGGGTAATTGGGTCGGGTAAACGGGTATATCACTAAATCCCAAACCCGTCCCAAACCCGCGAAAAATATAAAAACTATTCCCAAACCCGTCCCAAACCCGATTAACAGACCCAAAACCCGTCCTAAATGTGTCGGGTTTCGGGTTTACCCAGCTGGTTCGGGTTTGATTGCCATTTCTAGTAAAGCGTCACATTTTTGGGTCCAGAAAAGATTAAAAGTCCAATTTTTAACTTTGGCCCGGTACCGGTGTAACCCATTTTACCGGCAGTACAACTTCTTTTCCGTTCCCTCAATTGACTGATATGATTCGTGCGGGGAAAGCTTCAACTGTCCGGTTTAAACGGGTTTCTGAAACCCTGATTTTTACACACCATTGATTTTTTACACACCATTGAATGTGAATTGAAGAGAAATATTGGTGTCAACTGTCAAATGAAAGCTTCTTCTTACATGCCATCGAATGTGATTAAATAGCTTGAGCATGAACATTATGTAGCTGTGGTTGATTGTTAAAAGTTTGAATAGAGTTGCTCAACTCTAAAGTTAATTTCATTTTATAAACGAGCTCAAGTCGAAGAATTATAGGTTACTCTTCATTAAACATGAGAAACTAACAGACTGCTACTTATTAAAAAAGAAAGAGAGATTTATACAGAATACAAATTATTGCTACAACAATAAGAAAAAAAAAAAAAAGAATCAGCTTTCAATCTTAAGAAAAAATAAATATGGTATAAATGTTAATTCTGTTGTTTTTTCACTCATCTAAAACAACACAAAAAAATATAAGTAAATGTACGAACTAGCTTGATTGTTCGTTTATGTACATAACCTACTAACATGTAACTAATGATGCAAAACTAAAACATATATGAACAAATTAGTTTGAGATTTTTATTTGTATAAGAGTGAATTTCAAATTTTGTCCTTTATCTTTAGGCCACTTTGCAAGTTTTGTCCTTTATGTTTAAATTTGACGAGTTTTGTCCTTTATGTTTAAAAATCAAGCATGTTTTACTCTTTATGTTTAAAAATCAAACACGTTTTGTCCTTTATGTTTAAAAAATCAAGCACGTTTTGTCCTTAAAAATCAAGCATAAAGGACAAAACGTGCTTGGTTTTTAAACATAAAGGACAAAACTCGTCAAATTTAAACATAAAGGACAAAACTTGCAAAGTGGCCTAAAGATAAAGGACAAAACTTGAAATTCACTCTTTGTATAATTTACACATGTGTATAAGACCTATAAAATTATAAAATGTAAACCATTGATATAACTAGTTGTATTCCCCCGCGCTTTGCGGCGGGCTCGAACAATATTGGTTTGGTTCATTACAGTACCAATATGATACTCACACCCGACATAGCAATCGACGCATGTTTTACATTAAGAGAAAACCATAAAACGAATAATCGTACCAATACCGATGTTCAGTTAGTACCGACATTGATATAGGTTACAATACAAAAAATACTATATTGCGAATACAACTCAATGTTCAACGAATTTTTATATCGTCAGGTCGTGAAACCATAAAAACGAATACAATACATGTATTGTTGTTGTTAGATAGATATTTGTTCGGGTTGTGATGATAAAAAAAGCAAATATATTTGGCCTGTTTGATTAGAAATATTATTTAACAGATAATAGATAATATATTATATTTGAAATTTAATAAAACATTGCATTATATTTCTTACGAAAATGGTAATTGTCGCCATTTTATATATAAAAAAAGAGTTAATTACTGTTTTCGTCCCTGTGGTTTGTTAAAAATCACTATTTTAGTCTATTAGTTTAAAATTTGCGATTTCAGTCCTTGTGGTTTCACTTTCGTAACCATTTTAGTCCCTGTGGTTTCACTTTCGTAACCATTTCAATCCATTATTCTGCTAAGTACAGTGATTGAAATGATTACAAGGTGGACTGAAATGGTTACGAAAGTGAAACCACAGGGACTGAAATCGCAATTTTTAAACTAATGGACTGAAATAGTGATTTTTGACAAACCACAGGGACGAAAACAGTAATTAACTTATAAAAAAAAAAAGAAAACTAAATCAATGTTATATGGTATCAGTGATGTCATTCGAACCGTATCAGTAATTAGAAAATAAAATCATTAAAAGTTAAAATCAAAATATGTTTAAGATTAAAAGTAAATATAATAATAATCTATTATAATATTATCATATTAAAAAACTATATATTATCAACAAAATTAATATAGTTATTTATGGAGGTTTATAAATAATATGTATATATCATAATCGTTAAAGATCAAACACAAATGAGTATTAATTACTAAACATAAAAAGATATTTAGTTGCAAAATGTAAAAAAAAATCGTGTATGTACTCTAGCAGAGTAACTATGTGTAATTACTCTAAAGTATTTACACAATTACTCTGCTAATGCAAAAACATAAATTATTTTTTAGATTCTAGGATTAAAACATATGCTTAACAAGACGGTAAAAAACTTTCAAAAAAAAAAAAAAATCTTCTTTAGTTTTTACGTTTAAGTATGTTAAGTTCATTTGTAAAATAAGGTAAGATTACGGGGACAGGGGGGATGGGGAGGCTTGGATTGGGGCTTTGGGCAGCCGTGTTGGCTAACTTTATTTTTTAAATAGTTGAGATTTATAAAATAAAATCAAACTTATATTATTTAAAAAATTACATAACATCCTAAAAAACAATACTTAATAAATCCTAAAAAAATAAAAAATGACTGCTTATTAAATCCTATAAAATAAAAAAAGTAGTTAATAATTCCTAAAAAAAATTACAAAGTTCTATAAATATAAAGTGGGGAACCCACTTAAATTCTGGATTCCCGTCGTGCCTCCACTCGATCTTTGCGATCTCCGATCGTCGTGGCTTAGGTCCCCCGCACGGACACAATCGAAACAAATTTTAAACCGATCCAGCTTTGGTCTTAGTCGCGCCACTTGTGTTGGCACACGTTTAGATTGTGACGATTGTTACCAACGTGTTGTTGGTATTGTTGGAAGGTTGTCCCCAGTACGCGGTTTGACCGCGTTGCAACGTACGCTGTGCGTCGACGATCGAATTGACGAGCGCGATCTCCTCCTCCGTCCAGTTCATCATTTTCGGTTTCGTTGTTTGGTTGAAAAAAATTGAGAATTTTGTGTGAGAGCGGGTTGAAGAATTTTGCAAAAATTGAAGGGGGTATTTATAAGTAAAAATTTGTAAGGTTTTTTGAAAAAAAAAATAATTTTTACTATTAAACCGCCATGCCAAACGGTTATGCTAACAGTAAAAAATGAAGGTCCAATCGTGGCTAGCCACATCACCCCGCCCCACGCTAGGCTCTATAGCGACACTGACTGGACAATGCCAACACCAACGCTGGCACGAAGTGGCTTAGCCAGCGTTGGCTGGCTTCCCCTCCCAACCAACGCCACCACTCCCCGCGGTCTAATAATTATATGTCCTCCATATTTTTTTAATCACATAGTACTATGTAAATATTCTTTTACCAAGTAATGAACACTGGCCATTAAAAAGAGTAAATTACAAAAATCGTTCATTTATTGCAAACTGTTTCCTTTGTCTTTAATAATTACAGAAAACGTACTTGATGTTTGCAAACCCTTACAAGTTATGTTCTTTGGCCCTAACTCAGTTAATTTTGTGGTTAAATCCGACCAAATGAACCCTACATGAGGATATTTTTCTGGTTAAATCTGACCAAATAGACCCTACGTGAGAGTAAAATGATCAAAATACCCTTATGTGGGGTCTATTTGGTCAGATTTAACCACAAAATTAATTGAGTTAGGGCTAAAGGACATATCTTGCAAGAGTTTGCAAACATCGAGTACGTTTTCTGTAATTATTGAAGACAAAGTACATAGTTTGCAATAAGTGACATACATGAAGGACGATTTTTCTAATTTACGGGCTGTTTGGCAACATCTGAATGGTTAAATACTGAACCAATAATAGGTCTGTACCATTAACTGCTGAACCAGTAAGAGATCTGAACCATTAAGAGCTTGTATAATGCTTAACCTTTTAGAGGCAAATGTCTGACCAATTCAGATTAGAGGTGTTGACCATTCAGACTCTGTATAAATCTTAACTATTTAGAGGCAATGTCTGAACCATTCAGACATCTGCTCGTGAAACAAACAGTATGAATTATTAAGTGCTGAACCAGTAAGGGATCTGAACTATTAAGATTCTTATAATAAACAGCCCATTGCACTTAAAAAAATATGTCGCTTGGTTTGGGTTTGGTAACGGATATGGGTCGGGTCATAATTTATCCCCAAGGCGTGAACAAAACTTCTCTTTCATTCTTCATCTTCAACAACTAAAGAAAGATCTTTGAAGGTGGTTGTGATCTGATCATTCAACAAAACCCCTATTTTTTATCAATCGCCAATCGAGTAAGTTTCTGTTACCTGTTATAAGTCTTTACAATAATTTTCTTCTCGATCTTTATTATATTTTATAATATAAATTTATAAAAAAAATTAGGGTTTTGTATTTGAAGTTATAGCCATCGCAATTTCGTTGATATTGATACGATTTTAGGATTAATTTTGTGAACATTTGCCTGCCAATAGAGACTACTTTTAGTATGATCTCGTTGTTACATCGTGTACTTAGAATTTGTAATTCATAATTTTCTTCTTTCAGCCCTTTTCCTTCTTAATTTAGGATCTGGCCCTTGTTTAGTTATTTCAAATTTGCATTAGTATAACACAGGATGGATCTTGAGAAAACTTATTTAAATGAGTAAACAAAAAAACTACAAAAAAAAAAGCTTAAAAAACACACCAAATTTTTTAATTTTTTAAACATTTTTTTGGCTGTAAATCTACGATTTTTAAAATACAAAAAAAAAAATAGTATTATTTTTTAAATTTTTTTACCTTAAAAATGCTAGACTTACAGCCAAAAAGTTGTTTAAAAAAATAAAATTTTGGTGTGTTTTTTAAGCTTTTTTTTGTTAGTTTTTTAGTTTTCTCATGATCTTCTCCCTAGTATAATAGTATGCTGTAAATGTAATTTATTGTTAATATTTTTTTTCTTAGTAGAAAATGTCTGATTAGTTAAAGTATACTTTATAAAGAACACGGCGGGTGTTAATGAGCCGTGTTCGACAAATTTGACGAAACTGCAAACCAAACAGGTCTGGTTGGTTGGATCACCGGTCTGGTTTGGCGATCTGAACTGTTTTTTATTCATTTAAAATGTCAAGGTTGTATTTAGTTTTTAAATAAACGATAAAGATGATTTGTGAATATTATACACATGCATAACGGTTAACCGCATATTCCCAAAATAAAAAGTCACCCCTAGTTAACATTTTTTAAATAACTGTGATAACCCGTCACTAAAAAACTCACGGCCCCCACCAATACCTTGCTTACCAATGGGACCAGCCGACCAGGTAAGTAACACGTCGTTTGCACAATCGGACCAGGTAAGTAAAACACAGCTTGCATTGGGCAGGTGGCCTTTAAGGGATTAAAGGCAGAAACATGTGAAAGCTGGATCCGGACTTGATACCTCCGCTAATGCTAAAGAGAATCAAACGCTTACCCCTGCGCCATCCCCTTAAATTTATCAACCACTTTATCCCGTGCCTAGGGCTGTATACAAGCGCAGAGGCTCGAGAGCTACTCGTTATCGGCTCGGTTAAAAGCTCGAACGAGCCGAGCTTTAACGAGCCCGAGCCCGAGCCCGAGCTCTAGCCAGAAATAGAGCTCCTTGAGTTATCGAGCCCGAGCTCGAGCTTGAAATACAAAGCTCGTTTAGGCTCGCGAGCCTAAACGAGCCCAAACAAAAAATTAAATATTTTATATATAATATAGTAATAATGATGATAACATTGGCGAGCCGAGCTTTGGCTTGTTTAAGCGAACTCGAGCCGAGTTTTTAGCTCGTCTGAGGTTGTTCTTAAAATAGCTCGGGCCGAGTCGAGCCGAGCTCGAGTTTTGGGTTTTACTCGCGAGCCGAGCTCGAGCTCAAATAAGTAGGCTCGAACCGAGCTCGAGTTCGAGCTTCATAAAAACATGACGAGCCGAGCTCGGGCTCGGCCTGGCTCATTTACACCCTCCGTGCCTAAACAATGTGCTTTAGATAAAAAAAATTGTACTGTTGGAGAGAAGTTCTGTATCGTTAACATTGTTAAACGTACCTTCCAGCTCACCTACAAGAGAACATACAATGGAATTGGCAGACAGGGCGATCGGGTTCATTTTAGCAAGCATTAGTGTGACCATTTTCACCTATTACACCTTTTGGGTGATTATATTGGTTAGTTATGCTCATTTTCTAATATCGTCTTCTATATTTACTTCATTTTTATCTCCAAATTTCCAAGTTTGCGATGAACTAAATATTATATGGCTCTTTCAGCCCTTTGTTGACGAGGACCACTTTGTACACAATTACTTCTTACCTCAAGAATATGCAATCTTGCTACCTGTTTATGCTGGCGTGTGTCTTATTTGCTTCTTATCGGTCTTTATTGGATACGTGATGCTCAAATCCAAGAAGAAGAAAGCCTAATGCAAGATCTGCACTAAATTTTGAGGTATTTTAGGATCAGTTTATTTTTCTGTTCAACACAATGGTTTTTAATGTGAATTCTGAACAAGTTAACAGCATGTTTTACCGTTGTACTTTGCATATGATATACAAAATTATTGGGATGTAATAAAAAAAAAGAGTTGACATTTGTTTATCATTTTCTTCATTGGATCTTTGTCTTGTCATGAAAATGCATTATATGTTATTACAGTATAAGACCAGAATAGAAGTGTGATGAAATTAACTGTGTAGAAAGAAACCATCGGTGTTTGCGTTTGTGGAGGAAACTGATTGCAGTCAGCTCGTCAGGTTTAAAATGTAGAATAGGGGAAAAACCCCTCGTTCGATTAGGGGGACTTATGTGCTCGAAAAATGGGAGTCCATCTTTAAAACTGTTTTTGACTGGTTATGTTACGGGTCAAAAGTGAAAGTGCATTAATTTTAACGTTATTTTACTAATTTAGTGAAAATAACGTTAAAAGAGGGGGATGGTTAATCATGCATCATGTGGTGGCGTTGATAGCCGAAAGACAAGGGGGTACATGCACTAGTCGGCAGTTGTCTCAATTGCTGAGTGTTATGTGCCTTATGTCCAAGGCTTGATGCAAAACTACTATCGAGCCGGGGTCTCACTGGAAGCAGCCTCTCTATTCCTACGGGGTAGAGGTAAGACTGTCTACATCTTACCCTCCTCAGACCCTACCTTAGCTTTGCTATTGGTGAGATTTACTGAGTATGATGACGATGATGATGATGATGATGACGACGACGACAACGTTACGGGTCAAAATTTCAGGCAATAATGACTTTTTTTTGTTAAATTTTAATGAGTTTAATCATCAGCAACTGTGTTTATAACTTGCATATTGGGTACTTATCTACTGAAAAAAATATGTAATATCATGATTTTCACTTGATTTCTCTCATTAGACTCAAATAGATGTGACAAAATGCACAGGTGTAGGAAACAAGTCAAAATCTAGTTTGGTCCGGCTGGATTGTCCCATTTTAGGAGGATATGATATGTAGTAACCATTTATTGTATTTTTTTTAAAATGATATTGTTCGATCTGTTCATAATATTTCCTGTAAAGTTATACAATTTTCAAAATCAAATATATAGCGGAAGACTTAATAGAGTTCGCATATTTGTCCAAACGGCTATCTACAAATGCAAGAGGGGGGGGGGGGGGAGCGATAAGAAGTTTAAGGTGACTAGTCAAATGTTTGAAGAGCGACTCTAATCGGAGACATGCGTAAACTCATGGGTTCATGTTACATATCCGTCGGATGTGTGTTAGGAGTGCTTGTACCCAAGTGGTGGGGTGTTCGATAAGTCCATTACATGACAAAACCAGTATCTCATGATCAAATCTTATAAACAAGAAAGCATCTCAACACCTTCAATCAAAATAACTACAAAATTAGGATAATAATAGTAATACGAGTTTTCTATCTCCAAACAAGCAGGTAATCCAAAATCAGAAAAAAAAAAAAAAAAAAAAAAAACAAAGCTTCATTGTCTATAGTCATTTGGTTCCAGAAGGGTGTTTATTTTCAACATCTTCAACATCACCATATCTATCATCTTTGCCACAAGGCCCTCAACAACAGGCCTTAAATCACACAGACTCAGGTGGGGAGATGCAACTTCATTTTCAATCACCTATAAACATCATCTGTAAACCCAAAAAAAAAAAAAAAAACCGAAATCATTCAATTTTGCTACACAATTTAATCATTCACTTTACATGTAAAAAAAAAACAGTTTCTTTCTAGAGTCAGGTCTTAGTGGAATCAACATCTCTATTTCTTCGTTCGGATAGAGTGGCTTTGAGTGGAATTCTACTCATGTTAATTTTGCTACACAAATAAATAAAGATGAGACTCGTACATAGAGCAGTTACCAAATAACTGAAAACCATACCTGAATAAACACAAAAAAAAAAAAAAAAAAAAAATCAAACGACTGTCTACAACTTACCCTCCTTCAAGCAAAAGAATTATCAAAAGCAGCCGAAGTAATCGCCCTCGAAAACTCCTGAAAATTAATCCGACCATCCCCATCCGTATCCGCCTCCTTGATCATCCCCGTCAACTCCTCAGCGGTCAACGCGTGTCCCAGCTTCGCCATGGAATGCGCCAACTCAGCCGCAGTAATAAACCCATTCCCATCCCTATCAAACATCTTAAACAACTGCTTCAACTGATCATCCGTATAAGGCGACTTCGCAGGCAGAAGCTCGGGCGCCACAAGCGCCACAAACTCCGAAAACTCCACAAAACCATTACTATTAGTATCCGCTTTCTGTATCAATGCATCCAGCTGATCAGGGCTCGGTGTAAGGCCTAACGATCGTAACAACGAACCCAGTTCGAGTTGCGTGAGGCTGCCGTCGTTGTTTCGGTCGAATGATCTGAAGATTTCGCGGAGTTCGGTTAGCTGTTCGTCGTCGAGTTTGACCGTTTGTTGCTGTTGTTGTTGTTGTTGTCCGGAGCTCATTGTTGTATGGAAATTCATTGGTAATTTTAGAACTTCATGGGAATATTTGGAGAAACAATTAGTTGAATTTAGGAAGAGATGAGTTTGTATGTTTTTTTTTTTTGAAAGGTAGATGAGTTTGTATGTATGTATGTGAATTGGTAGTTAACCTTTTTCCACATTTAATGGATCGATTGAATTGTGGAGAGGACCGTTGACGGGTTTTTATTAGACAAATAAAACAATAAATATCTGTAATATATTAAATTTTAGTAATTCTTTTTTAAAAACAAATAAAAGCAAAAGGAACTATAAAATAAATTATTTAGTTTACAAAAAAAAAAATTGTTTATAATTTAAAGCAAACAAATATAGAACTGATATGGAGATAAGCTGGTTGAGTCCGATAGAAATCGCAAGTTTGAGACCAATTGTAGTCGTTTCCTTTAAAAAGGATTTGAACCCGAACCAAACCGGTAAACAACTTATAAAAACAGTTTAAAATTGGTAAAAACCCGGTGAACAAACCGAATTTTTATTGACCATACGAAACAGTTTTAAACTCGTACCGGTTTAGGTTTAGACCTGGTTTGTGCAGCTCTCGTGACCAGTGGTTATAATTTATAAACCTTATGGTTATGGTGATAATTATTGATTTAAAAACATTTTATTGCATCTTGATATTATTTTTACTAGATTGGAATTAAAAAAAGGGGAATTGACCTGTAATAATCCCACCTAGATCTTATTGGCCATTAATAATCCCACCTCAGAATATTCCCCCCACCAGTCCCACCTTTCACATATTTTTCCTACAATGGTCCCCCGTTAAAAAAACTTAACGGAGTTAAGTTTTTTTCCAAATTACAAACAGATTTCTTAGGACTTTTGATCAGAATGATGATACGAGTCCATTGATGTAAAACTTATTTCGAAATGGTGCTCCAAGTGACTTAATTTTGGTTAATTGGAAATTTAAACACCCGAATTGAAGCGCCATTTTCATCGTTCGGAGCACTGTTTCGAGGCAAGTTTTACATCAATGGACTCGTATCGTTGTTCTAATCAAAAGCCCTAAAAAATCTGTTTGTAATTTGGAAAAAAGCTTAACTCCGTTAAGTTTTTTTAACGGGGGACCATTGTAGGAAAAATAGGTGAAAGGTGGGACTGGTGGGGGGAATATTCTGAGGTGGGATTATTAATGGCCAATAAGGTCTAGGTGGGATTATTACAGGCCAATTTCCCTTAAAAAAAAAAAAGAATAAAAATATAGCGCCAATCGCGTGAAGCCGCGCACGTCTTATTAGCTGGACTCCGTCAACCGCTTTTTTTTTTTTTTTTTTTTTTTTTCTAGAATTAAAAAGTTGGGCAACCGGTACATATTGGTTTCGATTCACTGCATCGGCTGTGCACCATAACACCTCCACATGTCCCTAGTTTACAAATTGGAGGAAGCCACATTGGATTATTTTATCATCCATCTGCGTATGACTTGATAAGTAAGAACTCGAAGAATAATCGAAATACATCATATAATCAATTATTTATTAAATATTTAAATTGATCTATAGGTTATGTATTTTATACACGAACTAGTTTTTGCCCCGCCCGCGTTGCGGGGCAATAGGTCGAATATTTCTCTCTCATAACATGTATGTCTGTACAGAGAGTAAAATCGTAATTATATTTTGAACTGGAGGCGAAATCATAATTTTAAATTGAGAGCAAAATCATAACTTTGAGCCAGAGAGAAAATATAATTTTATTTTGAACTGTGGAAAGAAACGTAATTTTGAGCTAAGGGCAAAATCAAAATTTTGAGCTAGAGTAAGAAACAACATTTTATTTTGAACTGGGGGCAAAATCGAAATTTTGAGCTAGAGTAAGAAACAACATTTTATTTTGAACTGGGGGCAAAAACGTAATTTTAAACGGAGGGCGAAACCGTAATTTTAAACTGGGAACAAAATTAAGAATGAGTTTTTGAACCGAGGGCAAAAGCGTAATTTTGAGCTAGAGGCAAAATTATAATTTTATTTTTAGCTGGGGGCAAAACCGTAATTTTAAACGAAGCACGAAAGCATAATTTTAAACTGGGAATAAAATTAAAATAAAAGTGGGTTGGTCTAATAGGGAAGTGCCAGGCAAACTTAATTTTGAGCTGAGGGCAGAAGCGTAATTTTTAGCTAGAGGGAAAAACAATATTTTATTTTGAACTGGGGGCAAAAACGTAATTTTAAATGGAGGCGAAACCGTAATTTTAAACTGAGAACAAAATTAAAAATGAGTTTTTGAACCGGGGGCAAAAACGTAATTTTGAGCTAGAGGCAAAATGATAATTTTATTTTTAGCTGGAGGCAAAAACGTAATTTTAAACGAAGGACGTAATTTTAAACTAGAAATAAAATTAAATAAAAAATAGGTTGGTCGAATAGGAAAGTAACATTGCCTGGCACTATTCCCTGACCTGTGAATGTATATGTAGGTAATGGAATTAAACTTAACAATATACAAATGAAACCAAACCCTCGGAAAGAAGAGTGTTAAGCTATTCGAATCGGATTAAATCGCACCTTTGTAAATGAATAAGATGTTTAGTGAATAGTGAATCATTTCATAATGTGTTTTTAAATATAATAAATAGATAAACTTTCTTTTTTCATTTTGTTTGTTTAATGTTCATTATGATCATTTGTTAGTTTAACTCTTCATGTTTATTTGTTTAGTTGAAGTTAGACGAACAAACCCAAACAACTCTCGTTTTATTTGATTCGCTTACATGCCAAGAAAACCTGAAATACGAATTATACTGAATTCGAATTTCGAGTTCTCAAATCGAGTTTCAAATGGGGTTTTCGAATTGAATATGAATTTATCATTTTTTAACACAATATATCTAGGTTTGATGCTAATTTGGAACATTAAAAATAATAATTTATTAATCTTCGTAGAGAATATGTTAAACCGGGATCCTGCCAAATTGCAGTTGCCGTCCCAACGACTTTGAGGTCCCACACGTTCTTTTGAAGTTACAAATCTGCCCTTTGACTTCTACTCAGCTTGTTTTTGACACCAGAATTAGTTTGACTAATTGGCATGTTGAGGGTCCTATCCATTTTCAAGTACATTTGAAGGGGACAATCTCTTTATTTTCCCACAATGTGATGGCAAGTCTTTTACCAACTCAAAGTTCTACAATACCCATTTTAGGATGTTGACCAAAACAAACGAGTCACACCCATACACAAGATATGAATTGGTTAGTCGTGCTTGATGAACCAGAAACCAGCCCTAACCGGCTCAGCTGGACGATTGACATGGGTTGAACTGGCCCGTAGTTTACGATATGCGACTCAATTTAGTGACGAGATTTTTTTTTTTGTTGAAAATTTCTTTAAAATTATGAGATTCGAACTTTGTGCATCTTATACTCATATTAAAGCGTTTATCTATATTTTTTAAACGAAAACTTCCTTAGAAACTAACCAACCCACAAAACAGGACGCCCAAACCAAGACATATTACATAATTGCAAAACTACACCACTCAGTCCAAATAAAGGACCTATTGTTATCCCTATTATTAATCCAAAGATACCCAATAGATTTAGTTTCGCTTATAATGTTTTCCACCCGAACTTGCTTACCCTTGAACTTTAATTTATTCCGTGTGCGCCATATACTCCAACACCCCACCAACACTATCCCATGGAAAACTTCTTTCGCTAATCCCTGCAATCCAACTTTGTCATGGAGCTTTTATAGGAAAAAAATGTAGTTTTCTAATAAATTGTAGGAAAATTGTTAAAAAAATTGAGTTGTGGGAAATTTGTAGGAAACTTTTGTAGGAAAAAAAGTAGTTTTCTAGTAGTGACAATTCTCTGAACGGGATCGTGTTAAATGGAGCAACTTTGCACCATCTACTCACATGGTGCCCAACCTGGTTCGCAACAATACAAAACAAGAAAAGGTGACTAACCGTTTCGTCTCCCGAATTGCACAACGAGCACGTCACCTCCTCTATTTCAATGTTACGGTTCTTCAAAACCACCGTCGTAGAAATTCTTCCCATTTTGGCCCTTCACGCAAAGTGTTTATCAATTAATTTAGGGAAATGCTTGGGTTGTATTTGTAGAAGGATGAATTCAATACTTTCCACTCAAATTTTTTTTTAGATAACAATATTTCTTTTTTTTTTCCCAATATAATTATCACTATTATATTGTATTTAAATTTAAATAACTAGTTAAATTTCTGCCCGCGCATTGCGGCGGGGACCCAATGACTGCAAAACGCGTGTCAGTAACGGCAAGCAGATACCGAATATCAAAACATAAATAAAAATGTCGTGAAAAGGATAGTCAATCCGTCCTAAAAAAGCGATTTTAAATAACCTAATATATAATAATATGACCCACACGTACTACACGTTGGAAATTCGGTTGTTTTCAGTTCAGTTATTACGGTGCTAACACGTTAAAATATGGATGAGCTCGGTACCTGTAACGGTACCGAAAGTACCGATCCGGAAAATCATCGAAATTAGGTACCGGCACCGAAAATGCTCGGTACAATACGACATGGTATTTGAAGGTAAAAATCAATAAATATAGGTATGGTGCTAGATCGGTGTCGAACCGAAAGTAACGATTCTGAAAACGACAAAAGGTGGGTACCAAATTGGTACCGAAAATGATTTGGTATAGTAAATTTGGTATCGATACGATACCGGTTTGATTACAGGATTTGCTACGATTTTCTCATCAATAATCTAAATATCCAACTTAATTTTACATGCTACAGTTCATTTATTACGTAAAAAGACAAAAAATATAGCAAAATAAGTTGTTGTGTATATAAAACCTCATTCAAACGAAATAAAGTCTACTTACTGTGTGTATGAAAAGTAATCTAAACTGTGCAATTACTTACATTGCTACGTTGCTACAGGATTTGGTGAGCTTGGTACCAACCGGTACCGAAAATACCGTTACCGAAATCCCCCAAAATGGGTACCGGTACCGAATATACCTGGTACAGTGCGGCTTTATACGGTCGGTACTGGTACGGCACCGGTATTTAAGGGTAAAACCCGATGAATACCGGTGCCGAACGAATACCGAAAATACACTCAGTTTAGTAAATTTGATACCGATACCCAATACTATTCATTCATTTCTATTTTTATTACTTTTCATTAAAGACTCTTTTTAATATTTATTTATTGTTACTGTTCAATCCCTTCTGTTTTTAATATATAGGTCAATTCGATACCGACTTTTGGTGTTTTCTGTACCAGGCTGGTGACGATTTTTATCTTTATGTACCGATAACCGTACTGGTATTTTTGATACCAGTACCGGTTGACAAAAGCTTATCTAACTTAAAAAGTAAAGAATATAATAAAACTATTAAGACCGTGGGGTATGGTGGGGCGGGGGTTTGGCGCATGGGTTGACACGTGGCTTGGGTGGGCTTCGCTGGGCTGACCCACATTGAAGACGGTATGGTGGGGCGGGGGTTTGGGGCGTGGCTATTTTAAAAGTTAAACATGGCCCGCTATGCCCTAGCAAACAAACAAATAAGAGCCGGCCACATAGGATCGCTAGCATGCCCCCCGCCCGGCCTTAAACTCCCGCCTAAGGGGCCACGCCCAAACCCAAGCCCACCCAGGATGGTGACTTGGGCATTTCTCTCCAACCCACGTCCCAACCCCCGACCTATACCCATAGTCTTAAAAAACCATATATATATATATATATATTATTTTAACTCTTTCTAGTTTGGAACTGTTCATTTTTTTTACTGTTCAAAACTTTTGATTTTTAATATATAGGACAATGTATAAATATTGATTATTAACTAATTATCATGTCATTTAGTTTTTGAGTCTGTTCTAACCAGTGAACTAATACAAACGCCTATCGATAGTGTTTAGTTTTCAAAACATTTTCTTTAAGAGTAAGCAAATAATTTGGATTAGGGTGGCCGGGTCTGGTTGGCAAAGGAATACCGCCGCAACCCATGCAGGTTCCCTTAGTGGGTTGAACCGTCGGTTCATGAACATTTGGGTGAAGCCATTCAAGATAGATGATTTTTTCAGTTAGTTTTGGAATATGTGTATTGGATGGTGACGTGACTCAATATTATTGCCTTATTGGATGGTTGGTTAAAATAAGTAACGAGTTCAACAGGATATATAAATGTCCCTTTCTTTAGGGTTAGTTGGGTTGAAATGAGATGACATTATATTATTGAATGGATTCAAGGACGAAAGTGATTCAAAGATGGGTGTCCGCCAGTGGCGGACCTACCCTTTGGTCAGGGTGGGCGGCCGCACCCCTTAAAATAATTAGTGTATATTTTAGGCAAAAAACCCGACCGCACCCCTTGAAAATATAGTTGAACACCTCATTCGCAACCCTAACAAATAATTTCTAAGTCCGCCACTGATGTTCCCTCCACTCTTAACCAAAATAAACACAAGCTTTCTTTTTCATTCAAACGTTAAAAATATTCATTTACTATAAAGAAAAATAGTAATAAATAGGTTGTCTAAATAAGTAAAATCTGAATACCCTGCTTGGCACACAAAGGCACATACAAAACGGGTTGATTCAAAGTGGTAGACTTATTTTTTTTCTTACCAGTGTCGGTTTTCTCGATGCTTGAATTTATTTGAATTTGGCGTCCAAATTTTTGGTTCGGCTCAGGTCAGATGTATAAAATACGACATAAATATACATAGTTAATGAATAATAAAAATATATTTTCACGAGATAATTAAGAACAACTCCCGTATTGATTAGACCAACTAGAGTAGGGTCAGATAGTCCAAATTTAATATTCATTTTTTTTGCTTTTCAATTTGTTTATCAAATAGTATATGTATAGATTGATACAGTTTTAAGTAAGTCTTCACATTTTTAAAGTGGCTTGTTGTAAAAATATTCTCATCACTAACATGATTCATAAATCTTCTAGTTTTATTCTAACTATTAAAACCGGTGATCACAAATGCATCTTCTGTAGTGGCAAAGCTTGACCCGAATGACCGGTGGCCGTAGGGGGGGGAACGTATATACCCAAAAATTTCTATACGGAAACTACATATATAACACTAGTGAGCGAAAAGTTCGAAGGGTCGGGCACTTGATCTTCAGATTTCTGCCATGCGCTCTCAAATGTGCGAAATGATTTTGGGCTCATTATATCTAATAAAAATGCATGTTTAGTTGGTAAACATATTTTGGGCTTGTTATTTTACTAAAAAAAATGGTCTCGTGCCTCAATTTTTAACGAGCTAAAAATGTATAAAAAATGTTTGGGTATAAGGGTCGTAAATAGTTATCATAGAGGTCGGCGTTCAAAATACTTTTGAGGTTAGTTGGAAAAACGATAAAACATGTAACATGTATATAGAGTTAAAAGTTGTGATATCAATTGACCCCACGCCTAACATCTATTCGTCTTTCGCCTTTTGGGTACATATTTTCATCTATCCAATAATTATTTCAATTTATATATATTGGGCTTTCTAAAACTACACCAGTCAATTTGAGTCTACACCGCCGTCCACCATGGCCATCACCGCCACCTCGGTCATAACTATCGTATTCACAACTATCGCAGTGTCTGACACCTCCACTGCTATTGTCGTCACCTCGACCGTCAACCCTATTAGCCATAAAAGCAAAATATGGGTGGTGAACCCATATTAATACCTTTTGTTATTTTTGAATAGGGAACTAATTTTAACCACAACTTGTCTTGACCTGACTCGTTGTCTTGACCTGACTCGTTAACTGAACTGAACCGTCTTTTTTGCAAGGGTTAACTTAAATGAGAGGAATAAATTTCCATTCGATTAGTCATAAAGAAGATGACATAAGTACGCTGACCCGGCTAATCGACTATGTCCATTGATTTGTTCGTTTCTTCTGTTTCGCAATTGCCATGCCTAACTATTGGGCTGATACCCAGTGGGCCTCAATCTGAACCCCTACACAACTCAATACCGTTTATTAATTCAGGCCCAGTTTATAGTTGATATAATGATTTTGTAAACAGTATTCGATTATATTTTTGCATAAATAAAGGAAAAATTCTCATTTACATAAAATTAACACAAAAAGTTAACTTTTGTTAATGGAAAAGACATAAAGATGCAAAAGTTTCAAATAAAGGAGGTAAGTACAATGTAATTAGTAAAGATAAAGGACATAATCTCCAATTTCACATATAGTTAAAAGAGATAATTTGTAAATGAACTTTGTATAATTGTTCTTTCTTTTTCTTTTATTGAGTGCTTATGTGATTTTATTTTATTTTTCTTTATTTATTTCTTTTGGTTTATTTTTATTTGCTTTTTGTGTAGTTAAATGAACTTTGTGGGTGTGTTCCCTAGATAACCTTTACGTGACCTTCCTCGTCATCTTGAGCTATCGGGAGGTTTAAAGGGCTTGCTTGCATACGCTAAATGCAACTGTGATTCCTACGAAAATGAGTTTGAACATTGTTGCTGTAAATTACTTTCTTCTCAACTAATCAAATTAAATAATAGATTACTTGGTAAACTTTTTTCATGAAACGATAAAATGAGTATATAGATTTCAATTCTTGTGAGAAGCTTGCTTCTTTACGCGTGTGAGAGTTGTAGGTACATTCATGTTTGTCTTGGACAAACATTTTGCTTTGGAAAACAAGGATAACATCTAATATGAAGAAAAACCAGGTGCATGTATTTTGAACTTTTTCCCGGTTACCGGTTGAACTCTGCAACGTACACCCGACTTTCCACGTCTCGAACCTCAGGAAGTGCTTAGCTGAAGAAAATCTTCATGTACCTCTCGAGGATTTGCAAATAAACGAGACTCTGCACTTTGTGGAGAAGCCAGTAAAAATCATGGATCGAGAGACCAAGAAACTCCGACGCTCTCGCATTCCCATAGTGAAGGTTCGCTGGGAAGGCAAACGCGGCACCGAGTTCACTTGGGAACTCGAAAGTGATATGAAAGCTAAATATCTGCAACTCTTTGTTACGTTCACTACTTAATTTCGGGACGAAATTCCCTAAAGTAGGGGTGACTGTAACAACCCGACTTTTCGGATTGTTATCCGTTTACTACTTGCTTCGATTTGTAGCCGTCTTGTACTCTGAGATTCGATATAAATAAAGGGTTATGTTAAACTAATTACATTTTCATCACACCGCACCGCTGCACGTTTAAATGCTTTATTATCGCAACACTTAACGCTAACGTGACCCGAATTACAGAGAATTATGCTATTTTAATTATGTAACACCTCGTAAAATTTTACCCAATAAAATAAAGACACGTGTCATGTAAGATAAACGTGTCAGGAATCCCGGATCAAGTAAAAGATGTATGGTAGGATCTAAAATGTCGACATGTTATTAAAATACCTCTGAGCGACAAAATTTTAAATCCCGAGACCTGAAATCATTTATGATAAACATCTGATATACTAAACCGGTTATTCCTAAATGAATAAATTCAAATCTACAAAGGAATTGGGTTCTTTAAAATGTTACTACAAGGTTCATAATTAAAATTCTTGTTCAAAGAATTAAACCTCATTTGAAAGCATGGCCAACCTTTCCATAAGGATCCAAGTTGTATAAGTGCATGGCTCACATGCAAGGGCATGCCAAGTATGGTCAAGTGGTCCCATTCTGTTGCTAAAAGACACAAGATTCGGACTAGGAAATTACATGGATAAAACCTTAAAGCTTTGCAAAATTTTTGCCTTTTGATGAAGGCTTACGGACCGCAAAGAAGGTGCCTTACGGTCCGTAAGGATGGTAACTGGGCATTTCAGAAGAAGGTCGGTTACGGACCGCAAAGACAAGAGCATACGGTCCGTAAGAATGTGCTTACGGTCCGCAAGAGATCTGCTTACGGTCCGTAAGGAGGTCGCTGGCAGCAGAAATTGGCAGTTGCCTGTTATATCCGGTTACACCGCCTTAGATGGATGGTTTTCGAATTCAGGGGCTCTTGCAAGTGGTATTGGTATTATAGGGACACCTGGAATGATCTTGCAACACTTGTAGGGTGATTTGGCATGATCTTGTAACATTTGGATCACTATATAAAGATTTGAAAGTTGTGACTTTGAACTTGCTCATTTCAACTCACTTGGATCATTGCTCTGGAGCTTCCCTGGACTTCAACAAGTTTTCTTAGGGATTCATAATTAGGACTCTTGTAAGTGTCCTTAATCCTTTTAATTCAGCTTTGCTTAGTTTATTAGCTTGAAGTCAAACCGTCGTAATTAAGATTTGACTTCGTCATTAATCTTAATTTCTCCAGTCAAAATTCAAATTGAAAATACCTATGAGTTTGTAATTATGTGGGCAATAAACCCTTAAAAGGGCACCCTCTGGTTCCCATTCTAACTAGGTCAATTGTCGAGTCAAAGTTAATCTAAAAAAGTCAACAGAAAGCTAATTTTCAAATTAATGCATAATTAGCAATGTAGAAGCTATGCAACCTGTTTTATCACTAATATAACTTGGTAATTAATGTTAGAACATATCTAAACATGTTCAACTTGACAATTTTCAGTTTAAGCTCGGTTCGGGACCGAAAGTCGCATAGTTTGACTTATGCTTTGACTTTCAGTTCTGACCCGTTTAAGCCTAGTTTAAAATTGCCTTAGAGCTTCTTTTGGACCTAGTTTCATGTTAGTATAACCCTCTGTGATTATACAACTTGGTCCATTAGTTATCCGATTCATATGCATATTTCCGTTAAATGCCTAAATGTTGACTATTATGCCCATATGACCCTAAAGCATGAATTTTGAAAATGTAAAAGAGTAGAAACCTTAGTTACTGATTTGTAAACATGTACAAAAAATTTGGCATCAATTTGGGGACTAGATTAAGAGTTATGCTCATTAGCGTAATTGGGAAACTTTTTAGTAATTTAATGGCGTAATTAGCATATAGCCTATCTAAACCCAATTTTTGATACCAAACTTTATGCCTACTGATATAAAATAATATTTTGGGATTTTTGGAGATTTTTATTTATTTTTAGGCTGATCATAACCTAGAGTTCTAAGCTTAATTCGGTGGTTGTTGGTTTTACCATTTTAAGCTATAAAAAGAGTTTTACCAAATCTTTTGATACCAAACTTTTTTCTACTAATCTAATATGATAAATAGGATATTTTAAGCCTTCTGGAATAGTAAGAATATCAGCTTTCCTTTAAGAACCCGGAAATAGTTTAAAATCGCCATTTTAAGCGTTTTTAAGCATTTTTTAGCGCATAATATGTATTACAACCATTTTAGATATATAAGACATGATACCTACTGATGTTTAAGTAAATTTTTATACTTTAGCAGTAGGCAAAAGTTTTAAACTCGGATTTCCAGATTTGACCTTTAAACCTTAGGTGAAATTACCAAAATGCCCTTTCGGTGCATAGAATGGTTAGAAATGATAAATTTCACATATAGGTTATATCCTACTGATATAACTTAGAAAATTAAGTATTTTTTTACTGATTACATCAGACCCGAAACTCATAATTATATTTAAACTCTTTTATAACCTTTTAAATGACCAAAATGCCCTTACAAGGCATAATTTGAGTTTAAATTCATTTGGGGCATAATAGAAGATATCTTACTGATGTCACAACATAATTAAGGCATATTAACTCAGGAAACTTGCATATGACTCTTTTGGTTACTCGTTACGCACTTTTCGCGTTCGGATCGGCATTGTAACTAGTTTGCATATATTAGCCGAAACGGGTCAAACCATATCGTTTTTGTCTCAATTTCCAGAATGTGTTTAAGATACCCATATTAATCAAGCATGCAAGCTTGTGGGGTCAAAACCACATTCTAAATCGGTCTTCACTTTATCATGCGTTTGATCCATGTCTTTCTTTTGAAAACTAACCGGTCTAAGTCTAAGCTTAATTAAAGACCCGTTAGGATTCTAATAGGTTATTATTAAAAAAAAAAACCTTCATTCCAGATTAGGAGCCCAGTAAAAGCTACGTGCACTTGCTGTATTTGATTTATACTTTGCTCAGGTAAATACCCTTAACTTATTTTCCCTATACGGGCTTGGGATACGGTACTATAAAGTACCGCTTGGTCGGGTGTATGTAGTCATTTAAATCATACTGTGATTGATGTATTTACATAACTTGTTTAATATGTATTATTTGGTGTATGGATTTTGGGGGGTTAAATGACCATGTCCCGGATATCCTTGGCATCATTCTTGACCACGACCTAAGCACGGGGTGTAGGCGTACACCTGACAGATGCATTATGTAAAAACTGGTATCCCACTTAAAGGAATCAACCTTGTGGGCATTATACCTGTGGCGTGTCAGTTAACTTAAGTCCGGCCCTACAAACCGGCCCTAATGGACGACAAATGAGTAGAACTGTATACAAGATTATTTTTAAATAATTGTCACAAGTTATAAAAATATTTTTGCCGAAGTGCATTCAAATCAATTTTCAAACCATTTTCAAAATGAGTCAGTTAAGTTGTATTTACCAGTGCAAACTGACGTATTTTCGAAAAAGGCTAAGTGCAGGTACTAGACGAAATAGGCTGGCTACTCCAGGCATCATTACTCAAGTCTCGCAAGCTTTAGATGCCTTTAAAGTCTGTTAAACAGTTTCCTCTTTACTTTGATCCTCCTATGGATATTACTCAACCATGATGTGATACTTAAAATTACACTTTTATTCGGTTGAAATAAAAAAAAATCTATCTTTTGCTTCCGCTGTGCATTTAAATATTGTGTTGTTTGACTATGATGATATCAACTACGTCATGATACTCCTCACCGGGCCCACCGGTGACACGTGGAAAATAGGGGTGTGACAAATTACCGATTGACGAAATCTGAATGTTAGAAACACTTATCAGCGATCGAATCGAGTGATTCGCTTCAAAATCACAAGAAAAAAAATGAGATATTGTATAAATTAAACTGGGTATTTCAAAAAAGTTGAAGAACACGTTGATTGGGTGTTTGAATCATTAATTGGTGACGAAAATCGCCCTATAATGTAGTGATTATTGAGATAGAAAGTGAAGAAAAGGTTGAAGATGGTGAGTTTTGAAAATGGTGGGTTTTGAAGTTACAGAGAGAAGAAGAAGGGAGAAGATTATGTAAAATTGACTAAATACCATTCCTCTTTATTTTAAATTTTGTCACATGTTAAAATCCTATTCGCTTCCTATCTTTCCTAGCTAAAATAAACTTTCTATCTGATCCTCACCCATATTTGTATAATTATATTACCAAAGAAAGTTAGAAATATAAAAACTAAAAATTTAGTAAATTAGTAAATTATTCTATTAAACATAAAAATAATAAATAAAAAGAAAATGTTCATGGATATAGTACAGGTAAATGAATATGCATTTCGATTAATCGGGTCAAAAATCACTTAATGCTATACTCGTCAAATCATTTCATACTATACTCGTCAAATAATTGTCTCATACTCGAATACCCGTTCTAAATATTTTCGATTTTGGATTTAATTTAATTAACGTTCATTTGCCACATAAAGTTGGTTGATATATTAGAAAGTAAAAACATGCTGGTTGATGTATTAGAAAGTAAAAAGAAAAAGGATAATCAATTTTTTTTGAAGAATACATTTAATAGAATATACTTTAAAAAGAAAATGTATTAATGAGTATATTTTTCCGGAATTAAACTTCTATATTTGCACACCTTTTGCGGATTAATTATATTGCGCATACTTTTAGAGTATAAATCATCTTATTCAAGGATCATACATAGTTTCTGATTTTTTAACCAAAAAAAAAAAAAAAATTATTAAACTAACATTTTGTAAAGAAATTTTGCACCCTCTATATATAGTCTACTATGTTAGAACCCCGTGTATTACACGGGTTGCATAAATGTAATTTTATATAATAAATAATAATAAAAAATATATATTTTTGAAAAAACTCATATATTGCACGTGTTGAATAAAATAAAATGTCATACCGTAAAATCGAGAATTGTTATATCTAAAAATGGTGTTCTTTCTACATGTTGATGCAAATGTGCGATAAATAATAGGTTTAAAACAATTATAATAGTACGTCTAACATTACGTACATAGTTGAAATTGAGTTGTCCGGATTTGACATTTGGAAGAATTGTGCGATTATAATGGTGAGTCCGGACCCCTACAGTGATGCGTCTAAAAACACTTGCAATTTGATAAAAGCATATGCGCCCAACCTAGAATAGTTATTTAAAAATGAAAAAAAATTATTAAGTACATGATAAAAACAACGTTTATCCTTATTTAAATTTTTATTTAAAATTGTTTATATAAAAACAAATATTTATTCTTCTCTAATTTTTTTATTTAAAATTATTTTTATTATTTAATATGATCATAATAAAACCAAACGTTTATCCTTATCTATTTTTTTGTTTAAAATTATTATAGAATAACAAATATTTATTCTTATATAATATTCTGTTTAAAATTATTATTATTTAATATGAGAGATAAATAAGAAAATAAGATGAGAAAACACAAGAAAGTGATACGTGTCCAAAAAGATTTTTATTATTATAGCAAGATTTACAAACATTTCACTGAATTATAACGTAGCCTATAAACTTCATTATACCTATATAAAAATGATAAAGTGAAGGCTCTGAGTTCTAAAATTATTTTTAAGTGTTTTTTTAAACATATAAAGAATAAATTGTGCTTTATAAGTTATGGAATTTCTAGACCACTGTCGATATGTATAAATTTCCGATTAATTTGATTTATGGATGTTGAGTTATAATAACGACATCTTTAGAATCGTTGTGATTATTATATAACCTGATAATAAATAAAATAAAGCTAAGTAAAAAAAATTACTAAGAACCTCATGTATTGTATGGGCACATGTAATTTTATATATCAATCAATAAAAAGTTATATTTTGTTATATCTTTATAAGTTATGGAATTTCTGGACCACTGTCGATATGTATAAATTTCCGATTAATTTGATTTATGGGTGTTGAGTTATAATAACGATATCTTTAGAATCGTTGTGATTATTATCTAACCTGATAATAAATAAAATAAACCAAAGTAAAAAAAATTATTAAGAACCTCAAGTATTGTATGGGTTGAGCACATGTAATTTTATATATCAATCAATAAAAAGTTATATTTTGTTATATCTTTATAAACCCAGTGTATTATAAAATCTTTGGACTAAACTGACAGAATGACTCAAACCATAGGGACTAAAATGACATTTAACTCTTTATATTTTATTAATTTATATTTAGTGTACTAATAAATATCTCAAAAGACTATCTTATCTCCTATACGAATAGTTTAAATTTATATTAAATTTTATTTTATAATTATCTTTTAATTAATATTAATTATAATTAAATAGAGGATAAAGATGAAAAAGCTAAAAAATAAATGACTCTAATGAATGATATGTGTCCCTCAATTGGCTTCTTTTACTATATAGTATAGATACGATGACTATGTATGTAATAATTTGCAAAAAAACAAGTTATTAATTACAAGTTTTTCTTACCAACAGTTAAGTAACTAAAGGTCAACATATGATCAAATCTGAATAATTAAGTAACTAAAGGTCAACATATATAAATCAAATCTGACTGTAGTTTGATACATACATACATAACAATGCCATTACACATTAAACAACATTTTCCTGCTTGGTATCAGTATATTTTGTAGACAAACAAAATACACAGATTATATTAATATAAGTGGGTATTTATAAATTCATAATTTCCAATCAAATTTTTTGGGTTTATACTAGTTAATAGGGTAAGGTTCATTTGAGAAGAAAATTAAATTAAGAATAAAAAGAACAAAGGATACAAATGTAAAACATTAAATAGTTTTTCTCTCAACCCATTTATTATTATCTTTGACTAATTAACTAGTCATAAACCTTATCATCCTTCACACTTAAATTTTTGCTTAGATGCATCAAAATTTATCCTACACGTTTTGAAATTCATCCTACACATATTGAAATTTATCCTACACAGCTCGTAATTCATCCTACACACCTCGTAATTTATGCTACACTTTAAATTATCTATTTTTTTTCGAAAAATATGTTTTTTTTTTGAAAATAAGTTACAAATTTAATGTATTTAGCTATTAAAAAGAAAGATTACCAATTAATGATTTATCTAAGTTTACTAATATACCCTTACACTAATATTAAATACAAAAATTAAATGAAGTAAAATGAAGGATTCTTATTGATTGAAAATTTCTTCTTTTTTATTCATACAAAAAATTTCTTTTCATTTAAACTTTTCACTACTAGTTAAATGACCTATATTTCCTGTTTCTTATCACGCTGATAAGTATTAATTAATTAATCTTATGACAAATTCAGATAACACATACGTGAGTGTAGTTGTGTATATATGTTTTAATAACATTTACAATTATATTTTGTAGACTATGTTATTAAGCTTTGTGGAAAAAATGCACTTTGCCTTTCAAAAAAAAATGTTATTAAGCTTTATTTCTTCAATTTTTTTAGCTGACTTTCATATAAGAAACGCACGCATCATCAAATGAAGTTCTGCCACGTGTCAGAAACAGGCAAGTAGGTCAAGAGGAGTCAATCGGTTTCCACTGAGTGTATTTAAGTGCTCATTTACCACCAACCCAACACACAAAACTTACAAGAAATTAGAGAAGGAGCTTCATATCAGAAATTACACCGACACTGGTAAGTAACTTCATTACTCTCTCTCTCTCTCTTCTCTTCTCTCTCTATATATGTATGTATGTGTGTAAATCTTTAATAAAATATTTCATCTTTGATGGTGGTCTTTAGACATGTGCTAGGACCTTGACTGTTACATTTCTAATTGTTGAAAAACATAAAAAGTCAAAAGTCTTTTTTAATCTTTTTGTATCTGGGACAGTCTTTGGTTCCTGATTTCAGTGGATTTTTCATCTTTTTTGGGCTTTTGTGTATGATTTAACATATTGCATGTAGGTGAATTATGATTTGTTACTTTCTTAGTGATGTTATATACTCCATTTGGTGTTGAATGTTAATCTTTTAATTGTTTTGTAGAGGAAGATGTACGGTGGAGATTGTCAAGTGATGTCAAGCTTGAATGGTGGTGGAACTGGAATTTCTTCTGAATCTATTTTTCCTAACTTCAACTACATGCCTTTCACTGAATTTTCTTCCATCATGCCTGTAATCTCTCTCTCTCTCTCTCTCTCTCTCTCTCTCTCTCTCTCTCTCTCTTTCTAGTCATATACATAGTTTGATTGTTTTAAACATTTTCAGAAAGAAGAGATGGATAACATGGTGAGATCAGGAAAAGAAGAAATGGAAAGTGGCTCCGGAAGCGATCAAATCGAAGGAGGAATGTCGGGAAACGAGGTGGACACCGATCCACAACAGCCTCCTACGAAGAAGAAGCGTTATCATAGACACACGGCTCACCAGATCCAAGAAATGGAAGCGTATGCTAATTTTTTTTAACGACAAACTAACATATTCCTAAATACTCCTATACCTACACCGTGCAGGATTTGCACGCGCTCCACGCTTCTTTACATAAATATCTTAAACAAAAAGAACATAAAATTAACATCACACGTATATATGATACATATAAAGAAATGTGAATAAATTAATAAATTAATAAACTATATATAAATGTTTGATTTTTTGGTGTTTTTGGCAGGTTGTTTAAGGAATGTCCACATCCAGATGATAAGAGAAGAATGAGATTAAGCCAAGAACTTGGACTGAAGCCACGTCAAGTGAAATTTTGGTTCCAAAACCGGCGTACCCAAATGAAGGTGCGCACGTTAGTCTACATCCTTTCTTCTACTTTGGCTGGGTATACATGTTCTTGTTTTCTTGGCTAAACCTACAATTTAATGCATACTGTTGAAACGTACATACACCCAGCACAGATATCAAGAAGACGTGTTTTGATTTTCAGTTTTTATTTTTTGTTTTTTTGCAAGTATAATAATAATAATCCCTAATAATATCATTATATTATAACGGGAATAACGTGTACATAGAATATTAAGTTTGTTTTGGTTTTATCTGATACGTTTTCAAGATTGTTTTGGTATAATTCTCAATATGAGGATATGAGATTATGTGTATATTTGTTTTAAATGGCTTTTTTCCTTTTGCAAAACGGAAATGGTGTTTTGATTTAAAAAACATAGAAGAATATAAGATTGTGTAGATATCTTATTCATGAAAATAACAAAAATGAGCATAACATTACACAGTCTCTCTCATACACATGTGTGTTATATTGGATTGATTTTGCTTGATTTTTTTATTTTTAAATATACAATATATCACCATTAATTTAAATTCCAAAACAGTTTTATAAACCATAAAATATTTAATTCAAGCTTCCGGTTTATAATGAATTAATTAAAGTGACATATGTATGGGAAAAGATGAAATAAAATAACATATATAAATTGTGTTTTACTTTATTGAAAGTCCAATATTTAACACATAAGGGAAAATAATCACCACTAGTGTATTTTTTGGGTGACCAATATCGTTAAAAAAATACATATAAATATAAATTTACAAACTTTACGAATTTTAATATACATATAAATATAAATTTACAAATTTTACAAATTTTAGAATACTTGATAAGTATTAAATAGACATAACATTTCTTTTTTACTTTTTATATTGCTTAAGACATACATATAAATGCTGTCAGACTAGTTTTATAAGTTTGTTTTTAATAAATGTGACAGTAACATTTTCTCTTGAGTACTTTAAACATGATGAAACTTGGTAGGGGTCGGGTCGGGGTGGGGTTGGGTTAAGTTCTGCAAGCGTACGCTAACCACAACTATGAGCCTTTGGTGATTGTAGAGATGCATTTACTAAATTTGGTTTCTTTCCCATTAATATACACTGGTGGGGTGCACGGTCAACCCCTACACCCTCCTACAACATGACTAAATGAGCCTCCCACAAGGGTAGCACATTCTTTTAATATACATGTCCTTTTAGGGTTAGGGTTATTACCACCTTACTTGCTTGCTACTTGTAACTTTACTAGTATTTGTGTTTGATCAATTAAAGGGCTCCACTTTTGTAGTATTATTGATCATGTATGTACCACATGCCCAACTGTAATTATTGTGTGTTATTAGTTGCACATTAAGTGTTTTAGAGAGGGTTAATCCATTTAGAGTTTATTATTTTATGTAGGCACAACAAGACCGTTCGGATAATGCTATTCTTAGAAACGATAATGAGAATCTAAGAAACGAAAACAGTCGACTAGAAAATGCATTGCGTTCGCTTGTTTGCTCTAACTGCGGAGGGTCTTCGATATCTTTTGATGAGCAACAACTTCGGATGGAAAACGCTCGGCTCAAAGAGGAGGTAACTAATTAATTATCTTGGTGTTTGAGTATCGTATCAAACTAGTAACTTAACAGAAACTATACCATATTTTTACAAGTAAATTTCAAGTTTTAAGAAAAAAAAAAATCATTCATAAATAGAAGGAATTGCATTTATAGCTAGAAAGTATTTAAAAAGTAAGATTGAGTAGTCTTCTTAGACAATAAATACATAAATTTATTATTTTAGTTTCATTTATTTTAGTATATAATAGTCCCTATCATATACTTAGCTTTTTTGTTTAATATAAAAATAATTTCAGTGATTTGTAGTAGTGACTAGATATTTGGGTGGCTAGTAACATTGTCTTGATTATATAGTGTAGTTAGTGTGAGTGTGTAACATGTAACTGAAGGGTGATTGATCCATGTATATATACACTATCTGTTAAATAAACACTTATGTTTTCGACTTTATCAATCTTTATACATTAATTTTGACTAATTATTTAATATGATTTTTGCGACTGAATTGTGATCGAAACTATGGTTGCTATTTTGCAACCAGATTTTGGACGGTCACTAAATTTGCGACTCTTATAATTTGGATGCAAATCGGATTAACGACCATTTTTTTTCTACATAAACTTTGGTCCTAATCTACCTTTAACCTGTTAAGCGTTAGAAGATCTTTTGATCATCACATGATATCTCCACGCTACCGCGTTTTAAAACACTGATCTATTTTCAATTCACAAAGAATAAGGTTGTGATTTGATTGTAATTAACAATGAAACTGATGTTTTTCGCAGTTGGATCGTGTCTGCCTTATGGCAAGTCAATTCTGTGGTAGCAATCCAATGCAAACTCAAGGACAAAGTCATTTACCTCCAATGATGACCGCTAACCTGGACTTGGATATGAATATGTATCCTAGACCATATGAACAAGATGGCATGCCAAACTGCAATGACATTTTGCAGATCAATCCTTTAATGGCACCTGAAGGTCCCAACTTTGCTGCTGCTAATGGGTTAATCATCATGGATGATGAAAAGCCTCTTGCAATCCAATATGCACTATCTTTCATGGATGAAGTTGTTAAGATGTGCAGGATTGGAGAACCACTTTGGACTCAGGTTAATGATGCTGGAAAAGAAGTGCTTAACTTTGATGAACATGCTAAGATGTTCCCAAGTATGGTTAGCAGGAAAATTGATTCGAATGAGTTGCGATATGAAGCTTCTCGAGCTAGCTCAGTTGTGATTATTAATAGTATCACTCTGGTTGATGCTTTTCTTGATGCAGTATGTCATGTTCATGTTAATTTATGTTTTTTTCTTGTTTGGAAATAGATATTTTGTTGGTTTTTAATCTATCTTTTTTTTTTGGGATTTATAGGATAAATGGATGGAGTTGTTTCCCTCAATCATCTCGCGTGCAAAAACGCTTCAAGTCATCACTTCTGGTGTTAATGGAACGCCGAATGCTTCCCTGCAGCTAGTGAGTATTTATATGTTCTTAGTTAGAGGTGCTAAAATAAGTAGGTTGGTGTGTTGAACATATAATAAATGTTAAATATGGAACTTTTAGACAAGGGTAAATTTTCCTGAAACACTTTTTACCAAAAAAACAAAAAACAAAAAAAAAGAAAGAAAGTTCATTTGAATTTCCTATAAACTATTTGGGAGTCTTATTTTTTTAGTATTAAAAACATGATTATACTTTGAGGCTTTGAGCGAACTTCAAACTCGTTTGATTCGTTTTCTTTTATGCCAGATTGCATTGTTTTGAAAACTTAATCTGTTATTAAAACATTGCTAATTTGTTTATTTGACATGTTAAAAGTTATAACTAAAATCAAGCCTGGGTTGTAATTGTCATATCTATATATCTTTAGTTATGAAACAATGGAAATTAATCAAACAAAATATGTAATGGCTTTGTTTTTGCCCAATTTTGGCAGAATTTATAGAATTTTTGTCACTTGTTTGTTATGAACAGATGTATGCTGAACTGCAAATGCTATCTCCACTTGTGCCAACTAGAGAAATTCATTTCCTTCGTTATTGTGCGCGAAATTCAGACGATGGAAGTTGGGCAATCGTTGATTTCCCACTAGATAGCTTTCACGAGACTTTCCAGCCATCGCTTACTAGATACAAACGTCACCCCTCTGGTTGCATTATACAAGACATGCCTAATGGCTATTCAAGGGTGAGAAATCTACATCATTTTATATATGGGTGTGCCTATTGGCACACCAAACCCTAGCAAAACCCTAGCAAATAGGTCTCTACGCACCGCACCGTATGTCAGACTGATTTGACATGGTACTAGGTTTGACTGTCTGGTCGTGTACCTGCCCCTTGCATACGCAGCGTATAGGTCTCTACGCTGCGTATATAGGTAACCCTATACGCTGCGTAGAGGTCTCTACGCAGCGTATGTAAACCCTAAGTGTGTAGATAGCCTGCCAAGGTGTGTAGATAGTGTGAGCCTTTTATATATACTTGCAAGTTTTCAGAAGACATTTCTTGTTCTAGATAAAACACAAACGGTATTATATATTGATTGTGTACTTCTTGATATTGATCTTGTTATATAATTATGAACCATTTTATTGAATCAGGTTACTTGGGTTGAGCATGCTGAGGCTGAGAATGAGCTGGTCCATGGGATCTTTACCGATTATGTTAGCAGTGGAATGGCATTTGGAGCTCGACGATGGCTAGCTGTTTTACAACGCCAATGCGAGAGGCTTGCAAGTCTTATGGCCCGAAATATATCCGACATTGGAGGTACCAACAAACGTATATTTATTCATTTAATAACATGACAAGGTACTTATATAAATGTATGTTTACAGCAATACCATCACCAGAAGCAAGAACAAATTTGATGAATGTGGCTCAGAGGATGGTAAGGATGTTTTGCCTTCACATCACTGGCTCGTGTGGGCAATCATGGACAGCCCTTTCGGATTCAGTTGAGGAGACAGTTCGAATAACGACTAGAAAAGTCACTGAACCAGGCCAGCCCAATGGTTTGATCCTGACAGCAGTATCAACAACCTGGCTTCCTTATCCTCACTATCAAGTTTTTGATCTTTTAAGGGATGAACGTCGCCGATCTCAGGTTCGCTAATACACACACAAGTTTTTAGACTAATATACTTTAGCAGGCAGGTGTTTTAACCCGAAAAACTGGTTGGCCTGTCCCAGTCCAAATTTAACTTTAACAAAGTACTTAACCCGAAAATTATATAATTCAATAAATAACATCATATTTGTTTGGAGTAAATTATGAGGCTATATATACTAATGTACACTTAGCTAACAGATTTTGATCTACTTGGTTATAAGTTGTTTGGCTCATTTGACTAGTCATGAATAATCAAACATAATGACCCGAAATGGGTCAAAGGAGTTATGTGCTTCACTTTGGTTCTAATATATATGTTGGTGTATCGATAATGGCAGCTTGATATTCTCTCAAATGGGAATCCATTGGAAGAGGTTGCTCACATTGCAAATGGCTCTCATCCGGGAAATTGTATCTCCTTGCTTCGTGTGAATGTAAGTTTATTATTCCGCGAGTCTCTAGTGAATCGTTTGAGTTAATTTTGATAGCCTGAAACGAATCATTAAAAGATGTAATACATAAATCAACTATGTATAGCGATAAAATTAGGATAATTACAAAGGAAACCTAGTTAAATCATTTAAATTATTATAGTTATAATTATAATGAACCGTTACTAATATATTCTATCTAATACCAGGTGGCTAGTAACTCGTCACAGAATGTTGAGCTCGTGCTACAGGAGAGCTGCACGGATGACTCTGGCAGCCTCGTGGTGTACTCGACAGTCGAGGTTGATGCCATCAAACTTACAATGAACGGTGGAGATCCATCATGCATCCCTCTCCTCCCTTTAGGGTTTGTCATTATCCCGTTGGGACAAAACCCTAACAGCAACATCACCTCAACCTCCACCACCACCACCGCCGAATCCGGAGGAGGATGCCTATTAACTGTGGGACTACAAGTGCTAGCCAACTCAATGCCCACCGCGAAACTAAACCTCATGAGTGCCAACACAGTCAACAACCACATCCAAGCTACAATGCAACAGATCATCACCACTCTTGGCGGGGTTGCCACCAATAACAGCACTGGCGGTGGCAGCACCGCCAGTGTTGATGATGGCAACAATGTTGGTAGCTTTGACGAGCCACCAACTACTAGGCCATCCAAGAAAGTGGATTCAAGCGCAACTTCCAAGGTTAATTAAACTATTAATTAACCTATATAAAAAAATACTATTATATATGCTTTTTCTTCTTATTTTTGAGCAAACTTAAAACTTCATGGGCATGCATGAGTGTGGTTTGTGTAGGGTAGGGTTAAAAGGGTAGTAATGTCTTTAACTTACATGACATTATGATGGTTCTGAAGGGTCAGAGTGTAATGAAGAGAGGTGGTTGGTAGTTAAGAGAGTGAGTCTGCAACATCAATCAATGGAAGATGGTGGGGAAGAGAGTGCATATTAACGAGGGTAGTCAAGAGCGCACCAGATAAGTTTCTTGGTTCGGGAATTGACTTTCTTCGCCTTTTGTATTTCGTAACCCCCACCCCCCTTTGAAATTATGTCGGAAATTTGTCCATTTCCATTGCTTTGAGAATGTTGGTTGACTTTATTATAATATATATAAGTTTATATAGTTTATATGATTTTGTTGAATATAATATATTTAAGACGTGTGGAATAAATATAGTAGAAAATCATGAAGCCAGGCACAATTTACTTAATACCAATTAACTAGTAAAATATAAGAGAGAATAGAAGTATTATGTGGTTGGTGTGGATATTGTGATCACATAAGCCTTATTATTCAGATATAAGTTTAAGTAGGGATGTGTTTGGGTTGCGTTTTCAAAATAGATTTTGCGTCTTTAAAACTGCGTTTTTGAAAAAAACATGTAGGTATATGCTTTTGGATGCAAATAATCACTTTTTCATCCAAACATTTTTTTTGATTATTTATGTTTTACAAACGCAATAATCAAATAATTACTTCAAAACGTAATCCCAAACACCCTCTAGGTGTCTTTTACATTAGAGGTTATCGTCGCAAACATGAATCCTCTTATTACTATGGGTTTAATGCAATGCAAACTACACTTTTTTTAGTTTGATTAACCCCAATGTCAAAAAAAAAAAAAAATGAAGAAGATATGAGAAATTGTGTGTGTTTGTATACAAATAACAATATTGACAAAATTATTGATAGATAAGTTGATTGTTGGCTTTAATGAAATAATCATGCATATTTAGATTAACAAAATAGATAAAGACAAGCTAAATAGGATCCGACGGCTAAGACATAGCCTACTAAATAAGATCCGTCCACATAGTATCCAGTCAAATTGAGTTACGTGTAAAACGAAGGCTAAATAGCCTTAAATTTTTAGCCTTTAATTTTTAACCCACGATTTTTTTTCAATCTGACGGTTGTTTAGCCGTCGCTTTAAATGCGACTTTTTTATTGGTTTTTATGTGACTCTATTGTGCTTTACCATCAGGGGAGGAACCACAAAGTTAGGAGTCGTAGCACGGCCTACGGCTCAACCTCGTATTCGTAGTGTTTTCTTCCGGTTTTATACAAATGATACCCCTAAAAAATACGAGGATACTCCTAACCAAAAAATAAGATACTTGATATTACTAAAATCTCATTTTTATAAGCCAAAACATTTTACAACCCGAAAACTTGTATAATAATTAAGTCCGAATGATAAAATAAGCCCGAATTAACAATAATAGAATTGAAAGAATACCTAAATATAATTGATAAAGTTAGCCCAAGACCCAAAACAATATTATAATTGAATAAGTGATATTGCTCGTTTTATGGTGGAAACTGAAACACATGGTTCTTGTCCTTTGGTTTATCGGGTAGTGAAGCTAGCTTTGGTTTTACCGGTTGCAACCGCAACCGTAGAAATATGTTTTTTTTTCTAAATTGGAGCTTGTTAAGACGGATTTACGCAATCGAATGGGCCCGGAATATTTGAACAATGTTATGGTTTGTGCGGTTGAAAAAGAAACTTTTGATAAAGCAAAACATGACGATGTGATGGAACGATTTCAAGCTATGAAAAAAAAGAAGAGCACAAATCTATTAGGTATTTGTTCTACTTTATTGATTATCGTTTTTTTTAATTGTATGATTGCACGATAAAAAAAATTTCGGGATACCCCTAAATTAGTGGGCTAGTTCCGCCACTGTTTACCATGAGCTTCTGTGTAGCCTATTTAAGCCCACAGACCGTGTCTGGCATATCCTGGCTGACTCTTTTTGTCTTAGTCTATTTACACAAATGCTAAGACCATACGTAGTAGTAAAGGTGAATAATGCCCCCACCCTTCGGCGTTTTCCACCATGTGGCAGTCTAGTCAGCAAGGGGCATTATTGGGCGTTTTTTTAAAATGGGTGTAGTGGGAATGTGGGTATTATGTTAAAAAGGGGTGTAAAGAATTAAATAAAAAAACTAACCAAAAAAAGGGGATTGGCCAAGAAAAAGAGGGATGCGTGTGATTGGCCAACAGTTTTCCATTTTGGCGTGATTTAAAGCACGCTTCGGAGTTTTTTTCGAAAATAACGCCCAAAAACGCCCAAAGGGGTGGGGGTGGGGCATGATTGCGCGCGTTTGGGGGCTTTTTTAAAAAAAAAAAAAATACGTCCACTACGCATGGTATAAACAATCATGTCTATTTCATTAAGTTCAAGGATCAAATTGTCCTAAAAATATTTAATACATTAGGTATTCAAAGAAGTAAGCAAGAATGGCATCTTACAAATAGATATGCTACCAAACAGTCCACAAGTAAGCAAGAATGGCATCTTACAAATAGATATGCTACCAAACAGTCCACAAAATACATTTGCAGTCTAACTATTTAATCTATCTTATTATCAATATTACAAATTCATTCATACCAGTTAGAAAAATCAAACAAATAAAGTGTGTATATATCTATCTACACTATATTATAGTGCATGTAAATAGGACATGATAGTAATTTAACATATTTTTAAGACTTTAAGTAATTACAAGTTTTAAAACATATGTTACATGATTAACAGTGTTTAGGGATGTGCAATGCGTAATAACTAAATTGCTAATCGAAACTAAAACGAAAACGGACGAAAACGAACTGAAATCAACTGAATTAACCGAAAACCAAGTAACCGAAAATTTGTGATCACGTTTTTTTTGTACCCCTGGTTAACAAAAAATAACCATGCCAAACCGAACCATTCACAGTTTCATATATTTCTAGCTTTTATACCTCCATTTCATGTTTCTTATCTTCATTTCATGTATTTATACCTCAATTCAAACACACACATATAATGTGCGTGTGTGTATACAAGTTTGGAGAAAAAAGCTCTGGGCGACTTTGGTGAATTCGTGAAACCCTAGCCGATTCAATCACAACTTGGTCTTGATCGATTCTGGTTAGTGTCTAAGGATTCCTAATTCGTTTCGTTAGATTCAAATCATCTGAAATCAGATTGAGTTACGTGCGCTAGGGTTTGGTTGTCAATCGTTTCTGAATTCAGATTAAGTTTCATTCGATTAGGGTTTACCGGCTGCATCTTTTCCATTCAATTCGATTAGGGTTTACGGTTGCGGCGGTAATCCAACGTTTTTCTTGCTGATTATTGATCTCGAATACCAGTAATTGTGGATTTGGGGTTATTTCAGTTTGATTAGGGTTTGTTTGAGGCGGCTGTTATTGTGTCAAACTTTTGTTTCGGGTTCAATTCTTGGACGATTTAGGGTTTGTTTCCAGCCGTCATACGTTTGATCAATGGATGAACGAACTGAGGAGGATTCAAATGTCTTTGTGAGGAAGATCCGAAGCATTGATGGGAAACCTTTTGAGCCACGACAGAATTCACAAATCCCTACCGTTTCAGAAGTGGGGAATAAGAAGGTTCGGTTCATGGTTCCGCTAAATGATACTGATTATGTTCTTGGCTGTTCGGATTCACCTGATGAGGATTATGCAATGGTTTTTGATAAGAGAAAGGTATCATTTGTGCTTCCGCTAAATGATGTCAGCCCGGCTCGTGTCCGAAAGCAGGAACAGGTTGAAAATGCTCGAGTACAGCAACAGTTGTATGCTGATGTGGTTCTAAACAAACAGGTTGATCAGAATGGCCCTAAACGGGTTGGTAATACAAACCAGGCTCATAGTGAAGAGGAAAGTGCTAGGAAAACCAATGAAGTGGCTAACCAAGTACCGAAAGTCAATTTTCGGAAGCTAAGCTCGGATGCCTCATTGGAGGGTGTGGATGTAGTGCTGCCTATTGACTCTATTCGTCAAGTTAATAACAGGTTAGCTAATACTCTTTATGGTTACTTCTTGGGGGATAGAATTGCATATCCGGTTGTTGATTACTTTGTGAGAACAAATTGGAAGAAACATGGTCTTCAGAAAACGATGATGAATTCAAATGGGTTCTTCTTCTTCAAGTTTGAAGATAGAAAGGGAATGGACGCTGTTCTTGAAGGGGGTCCTTGGATGATTCGTAACAAACCCTTGTTTCTCAACATTTGGTCCCCTACAAACAGCCTTAAGAAAGAAGAGTTTAAAAACGTCGCGGTTTGGGTGAAATTGCATGACGTGCCCCTAGTGGCATATTCTGATGATGGGTTAAGCATGCTGGCTTCAAAAATTGGTTCTCCTGTGCGGCTGGATTCGTATACTGTTGATATGTGTAATGATGCTTGGGGTCGGAGCAGCTATGCTAGGGCTCTCATTGAAATACCAGCTGATCAAGAGTTGAAAAGTAATATAACCATGGCTATTCCTGATTTGGATGGGAACAATTATGTTACGGTTACTATTCGGGTGGAGTATGAATGGGAACCTCCGAGATGTGCTCACTGCTGTGTGTTTGGGCATGACTCTGTGGAATGTCCTACTCGTATTGGCACAACATCGAGGCCAACAGTAGACGAGGATGGTTTCACTGATGTTCCGGTTAAGAAAAGTGCAAAGAAGAATGGCTTTCAAGTTAATAACCAAAAGCCAAAATTTGAGTACAGACCGGTGGATAGGAAGAAAAAGGCCGTTGCGCCTCAGCAGGTTTCTACTTCCCATAAAGTCCAAACTCATAATCCGTTTTCTGCTCTTGAGGGTGTTGGAGAACGTGGGGCTGCAACGCAAGAGAGAGCCAAAAGGGGTAGTCAGACTCATGTGGATTTAGATGAGGATGGGGTTGAAGTTGTTTATGATGAAACCAAAGATGCGGGTACATATACTTCGTCTTCTAGAACAGGGGCAAGCACCTCTTCGACAAAGAGATTCAATGGTTAGTTTGCATTCGGTTCGTTTAAAGGGGCTGCCCTTTTGTGGGAACTTCATTTTCGATGATGGCGGTTGAAGATTTTGGTTATGTTTTTGTTTTTGTTTTGTCTACTAGATATCTTGCATGATGTGTAGTAGGCTAGGTTTGATGTGAATGTCTTAGGTGTTTTTTTTATTTGTTGGCTTACATATACGGGGCATGTCCTGTATATGAACTAGTGTGGAATTCATCCTCACTACTTGTACTTATTTGCGGTTTATAATAGATTTACCGGGGTAACCCTTTACCCAAAAAAAAAAAAGTTTGGAGAAAACGATATAAAGTGTGAAAACGGCTCTTCTAACAACACGTGGCACGCGCTATAATTCAGGTGAAGGGGCGTTTTCATCTTTTTCCTTCTCTTTCCTATATTTTTTGTTTTTTTCTATTTTCCCCACAATCATGTGTTGTGTGTTACTTATCATCATCCTTTTTGCTTCTTTTTTTGGCGTTTTTTGTTCTGCTTAAATTTTGGCATAGTTTTTTTTTCTTTTTGATTATGATTCATATGTATTTGTAATGTTGCGAGGATCCAATCCACTCAATCACACTTTTTTTGGCGTTTGTTTCGTGTTCTAGATCGACGACAATTAATCTCCCTAAAAAAATCAAAGTTTAAAGATCATGGCATTCTTTCAAAACATCATAATTCATTAATAATAACAAACAAAACACTTCAATTTAAAAGCAATAAAACAAAACAATCTAATACTCTTCATCTGACGGATCATCAGAGATATACTCATCACTTTCATTAGACTCATGATCATCAACCACATTAGAGTTTAATGCCATCAATTGGTGCAACCTCCCTCCCATCCTTCCTTCAAACAGAACCACAATCATGTTTCTTACAGGGTTTGAAGCCCTTAAATCACAGAGTTGTTGAAGGTAATATTCTCTGTGTTTAGAATTTGGTCCATCATGAAGCGATCATCTTCTCTGTTTCTATAAGTAATTGCCATCGTCTTCATCTGTTCATTCAAACTCCAACCTGTAACGGTTCGTTGCTCAAAACCATCATCATTTTTAGCTGGAAGTCTTCTATTTAACCTTTAAATTACTGTTTCAGTCCTCTCACACCCATTGGCCGTTGGAACACCAAGGGCCAATGTCCCCCCTCTGAACTGCCTCATCCATACGAAGGATGGCGTTAATAGTTTTGCTTTCACACTTCTCCTATTAGAGAACTTTATAACGAAATGGCTCTCTAACCTCTGGAACCTCTATGAAATAACTTGGGCCATATGTTTGAGTCTGTATGGCATTTTATGTGTTATTTTGTGTTTTTTGTAGTGCTAATGATGAACCTCTGTATTGTGGTGTTTTTCATTGTATAATGGTGTGTTTGGTGTGATTTTAGATGGGCAATAAATTTTGCTTTTAATACTTCGACTGTTTATACATTTTTGGCGCCAAAACAAAAATACTTGCAACATACCTTCTGAATTCTCTTTTTAATAGTACTGTATGCTACGAAGAGTCTCTTTTTCATAGTAGTGACAATGAAAAGCTAGAAGATATGATGGATATGTATTTTTTTTTTGTCTTGATGTCTTACTTTATCAATCATGGCGTTTTAGTAATATAGGTTTTGCAGTTGTTGCCATTTTATGTGATAGCATGATAGAATTTTATGTTGTTCGTGTTTATGTTACATATAAACATAATTTGTGTCATATAAAAAAGAAATTATGGCGTTTTGAACCATACACAAGAAAAATAAAAAAATTACAGGTGTTTTTATATAAACATGCGAAGTATAACCAAATCAACAAGATGCAAAATATGGCGTTTTATAAACTAGTCTACTTCTTTGGCCACCCTTTCTTGAATCCTTTCCATTACAGTGTGATATTCTTTGTGCACCCAATTCCAAGAATTTGTTTAATAACGATACCAAGGCTTTACTATGTTCATTTATGTTATGGAAGAGGATTTTTGTTGTGCATTTTATCCTTAGGTCATTTAGTTGTTTATTTTGTAGTTATATGAGGCGTTTTCATACCACATGCCCAACTAGACAAGCCAGTGCCCATATGTGTTTTTGTCGCTTAAAATTGTCACTGTAAAACAAAGTTGGCTGAATGGAGCAGCAGGAATCTCCATTCTCTCTAAAGTTTGGAGTGTGGAACACTGGAAAGAATAAAGAAGAGAAACACACATGAGAAGTAGACATGAGTTGTAAAGAAAAAATATACGTGGCATAAAGGAGTGATACGTGGTAACAAAGAGTGAAATAAAATTTAGCTACAGTAATTTTAACAAACAAACTCAAGTTTGTAATTTAAATTTATTTTCCAATCTTATTCAGGATTGACAATATCTCTATGTATTATAAGTACTCATGTATCTATTCATTATAAATACTTTTATCATCCATCATAAACACCTTACTATTTTAGGGATTATTAGGTTCTAATGTGTAAGATTTGATGAATTATGTCAACAAGTGACCAACTTTGACTCTATTTTGTCAAAGGTGGTTCGAACAATAGTGACTTTGCTTAACAAGGTTTGAATTTATTAACCAATATGACTTTACCTGACAAATATACATGGTAATGAGTTATACTTAAACATACATGTCATAAATGAGGTATAACAGGTCTTTAAAAAATTGGCAACTCTTGATGGTATATGATATCATTATCAAATCATATCACGTCGCGACTTCTTAGATTTGATGAATTATGTCCATAACCGTTTATAACTAATAAAATAAACTATGTTTGCCAAAGATCGACTTTGATGAACCAGTAGCGACTTTAGCTGACCAAGGCAAACTGTAATGAATGATAACTTATAAAGAGTAATACATGTTTTAATAAGTCATATTATCTTAGGAGTCATATAGCTCTAAATAAAACATGATAAACTTTATTAGATCATATTAAGTCTTACAATCTCATATTTAACAAAAAAAGAAAAAAAAGAAACTTATGTGGTCGACTATGGCGAACAAATTTGATTTACATTAACAAAAGAATTTTTTTTTATCTATAATATACTATATAAAGGAAATGTGATGTACAACATTGTAATTTTAACACACGTATAAATTTTAAAGCATTATGTACAAGAGATATAAGCCATAGGGGCTGGCAATTGGGTACCTGTTCAGACACGATTAGACCTGTTTAACTGAAAAATACACACTTTGACTTTTTTAATTTTTAAAATAATTAAAATTATAATGTTAGGATGTATCATTTATTCATCTTTGTACATAAAACATAAAACTATTTTATAACGTAGAAAGTAGTTAAACGAGTCGTAATCATGTTTGAAACTTATGTTGTACACGCCGTCAGAAACCTGTTAAGACACGATTTGCCAGCCGTGAAGTTGGCCATTCTTAGAGATTTCATCAGTGGAATAAATAAATCCTGAGCATTAACCTTTTGATTAATGGCCGGCTTCTTGCCTACCAATCCTCCGATGTTACCCTCATGTACATATAAATCAACGAAATCAGTATAATACCTACAATCCTTCTTAACCTTTCCACCTCCTGCTTCACAATCGATCTCTGAGAGAGAGAGAGAGAGAGAGAGAGAGAGAGAGAGAGAGAGAGAGAGAGAGAGAGAGAGAGAGAGAGAGAGAGAGAGAGAGAGAGAGAGAGAGAGAGAGAGAGAGAGAGAGAGAAGAAGAAGAAGTGAAAACCGATAAGGAGAAAAGGAGACACCGGCAACGATTCCGGTCACGGATGCGGGGGTTGTTCTGGTCGAGAGCCTAGGTTTTTCAATCTCTATCTTGCTCTAGGTATCTCATTTTTAACCTAAACATTCTTTGTTCTAATTTATGATTTTGACATTTTGAAACAGACTTCAAGTAGCATGATTTCATAAACCATTTTTCACTTCAACTTGTTCACCAAGCCACAGATTTCTCACCTAGGGTTCGAACAAATCCCCAAATTTCGTTTCTCTAGCACTAACAATTGAATCGGAAATGGTAAGTTTTATGGATCTATGTTGTTTGTTGTTTGAATGCTTGAAACTTATTTGTGGTTGATGGAATAGCGACATTGCTTCAACACGTTAGCGGCTTCGGTAAACCGTTGAGCATTCTCTGGAAATCTCTTACCGATATCTGATCGAGTGAAGTTAATTGATCGATGTGTAGAAGTTATTGCATTCATGGTCACTGATAAAAGTCGCCTTTCTATTGTTGACTGGTGGGCTAAAGACTTGATTGTTCTTAGAATTGATATCTTCAAAAGGGTTCTTGTTGCACTAGTTTCAAAGGGATTTAAACAGTTTGCACTTGCTCCAGTTCAAATGCTTTATGCCCAAAAACGTCTTCGAGGTCTGGTAAGATCCCTTCCTCACATGCAAAATGGATGAGTCGGGTTGGGTAACAGGTTGAAATGGGCTTGGGTTGGGCCACTTTTTACACCGGTCAAAATGGGTCGGGCTAGGTTGGGTTGACCTGCAAAAGGCCCAAACTAAGAACTTTTTAAATTAACTTTATAATAACTAATTTTCATATTAAAACAATTTAAAATATTGTAAGCTTTTGGATTCGCTTGTGTCGCCTTTGACCCGTTTGTTCATAATCGCTAGCGGTTAGCAGTTTGTAAATAGAAATCAAATACAATTATTCAAGATGTGAATCACTTGTGAATATAAATGATATGTAGTCAATTTGTAAAGCACATTTTTTTCATATAAAAGCTGAATATCAACTGAGGTTGAGGTCGGTATCAAGGTGAACTTCGTATTTATCATTTTTAATGCCAATTTTGCTACAATGAAACCAATTAATGATTTGTTCTTCAAGATCAGTTAATTTTTCGAGTAGTCGGCGCCAGTACAGTAAAGATGATTGTTATATGTTTATTGGAGCAGATGTCAATCACCCGGCTGCAATGAACTCCAAGTCTCCATCTATTGCAGCAGTTGTTGGCTCGGTGGACCGTGGTGCGACTCGTTATGTCGAATGTGTGTGGCCACAAGGGCATCGTAAATGAAAGATTGTTAATTTCGGGAGCGTGTGTTTAGACCTGATCAGCACTTACGCTAAAGTCAACAAAGTGAAACCGAATAAGATTGTGGTGTACCGTGACGGTGTTAGTGACGACCAGTTTGAGATGGTTCTGAATAAGAAATGGTTGATATGAAGAAAGCCATTTACACCGAACACTACCGTCCGTTTGTTACATTCGTTGTGGCTCAGAAACGTCACACGGCACACTTGTGGCGGTAAGTAACATTATTGGCGAAGTAAAATCGTTGGGTTTCTTGTGGCTGAAAAGCAGAGCTAAGGGGGTGACATTGTATTGGAATAGATGGAAAAAATTCAATATGTAATCTGGTTCTTTTTCTGTTGTATGGTTCCGGCTCCCTAGCTCCTTGCTAGGGGGTTTTCGGTGTTGTGGTTATTGAAAGTTACCGTTCTAAAAAGAAAAAAAAGGTAGACCAACTATATGGCTATTACCTTTTTTCCAACTGTTTTAACTGGAACATGCATGTGAAACTCCCTTTGATATTGATGTTTATGTAGCTTTAATTCACTTCTCAAAATCAGAACATGAAGCAAAGACGCGGCAACGTGCGATAGGATTGCTCTTTGTGAATTTATATATTAGTTGTTTTAGCGAATTGGTATTAAAGATAAACTATGTGAAACTTGTCATGCAACGTGGGCTAAAAAACATAAGGAACCCACGGCAACGCACGGGCATTCCCACTAATTATAAAAATATATAATAACAATAATAATAACAAACAACTTGAAAGTTGAAACTGATAATTGGCATGTTGTACAACTTTTTTTAACGTGTATTCTGCTAAATTATGTGGTGAAATATTTTCTTTAACCACAACGGTAATTTTTTTAACCGCAACGTAATTTTATAAGTTAGTAACTTAATAATATCTTTTTTTGTTTCAAGAAAGATGTGTGAATAGACGAAAGACGCTTGATTTCGTGTTTGGCTTTATAATCCAAGACCAAAACGACACCGTTTCACCCTAACAAAGTTCAAGTAGTCAATTCATCCCTTTTCTTACAAATCTATCATCTCCGTCTTCACACGAATTCGTTCGTTTCTGCAAATATTGAATCGCAGCCATGGCGATGCAAGCAGGCATGGGATTCTCTAAGATCATCATCCTAGTCGGAGCAGGTTCCGTTTCCACTCTCTAACCGTTTTCTTTTCACACAGAGATCAGAAATCGTGTTTAGCCCTAATTTGTATCTGTTTGAAATAAATGTATTGAAACGATGTAATTGTTGTGCTGGTAGGGTATACTGGTACGTTGATGCTGAATAACGGCAAATTATCTGATGTGTTGGGCGAACTTCAGGTAAAATTGTGTTATTGTTAATAATAATGGAAGATTAAATTGCAGATGTGTGATGTTAAGTAGTTTTGTTTTGGTTAATTGTAGAAATTGGTGAAAGGATATGAACAAGGGCAGGGGGATGGAGGTGATGCTGATCATGCTGATGCAATTGCTGCACAGGTATTGTTTTGGTTGTTGCAAGGTGTTCATATATGTTTGTTATTTTTGGTCAAAATTGAGGTTTTTTACGTTTAGGGGCTGTTTGTTTACCTCTTAATGCGGCTCTTAATGGTTCGGACCTCTTACTGGTTCAGCACTTAATGGTTCAGACTGTTTGTTTCACGAGCAGATGTCTGAATGGTTCAGACATTTGCCTCTGAATGGTTAAGATATATACAGAGTCTGAATGATTAAGACCTCTAATCTTAATTGGTCAGACATTTGTCTCTGAACGGTTAAACATTATATAGGCTTTTAATGGTTCAGACTGTTTGTTTCACGAGCAGATGTCTGAATGGTTCAGACATTTGCCTCTGAATGGTTAAGATATATACAGAGTCTAAATGGTTAAGACCTCAAATCTTAATTGGTCAGACATTTGCCTCTGAACGATTAAACATTATATAGGCTCTTAATGGTTCAGACCTCTTACTGGTTCAACACTTAATGGTTCTGACTGTTTGTTTCACGAGCAGATGTCTGAATGGTTCAGACATTTGCCTCTGAATGGTTAAGATATATACAGAGTCTAAATGGTTAAGACCTCTAATCTTAATTGGTCAGACATTTGCCTCTAAACGGTTAAGCGTTATATAGGCTTTTAATGATTCAGCACTTAACCATTCAGATGTTGCCAAACAGCCCCTTAGTGTATTGTAGTAGATTTAACAGAGCTAAGTTGTACTGATTGTTTAGGTAACTAGGTTTACGAGTATCTCTTTATCGGATTTTACAAAAGTAATATGTTTTTCAGGTTAGAAGATTAGCGATGGAAGTTCGCCAGCTGGCTTCTTCGAGGCAGATCACTGTTCTGAATGGTGGTGCTGGTGGTATGTGTTCTGAGCGTTGGCGTGCTTTTTAACGAATTTTAAGTGGATGCTTTGTGATGTATATTGTCATGTGGTTTATATGTTTTTGTTTGAGTTTGCTTATGTATGGCGTATACCTAGTGTTGCTTGTTTAGTTGTTGATATACTTAATTATTGCAAATTTAATGTTGATGCAGGTGGTGCAACATCTTTAGTGGTACCAGCTGCTGCTGTGGGTGCTGCGGGTTATGGATACATGTGGTGGAAGGTTTAGTTGTGTTTTCCTTCTTTTTTTTTGATTTTCATACTAGCTCAGATAATTTTGATTGCATTTCATGCTTTGCGCACACGCACGTGCAAAAAGAAGACCAAAGAAACATTTTAAGTGTGTAAAGCTTGACGACTTTCCGTCATTGTGTATTTAGGGTTATTCATTCTCAGACCTCATGTATGTGACAAAGAAAAGCATGTCAACTGCTGTTTCAAACTTGACAAAGCATCTGGAACAAGTGTCAGACGCCCTTGCTGTAAGTATCTCTTAGAGATTAGATCTGATATATTTACATAATTTGTCAGCTACACTTTGAGGATCGTACGCTGTATGCATAGGACTTTATGTTTGAGTCCCTTTGGTTCTCAATTTATATGAATACTTGCTTCATGATTTCAAACATTTATGTGACTTTTCGTAAGAACTTGGCTCAGTTTCATAAGGATCACTGACTACTGTATTGTGTAATGTCGGTTCCATGATTCATGCATGTGTATATGTGTGTACATGACAATTATATATAGTTAGTTATATACATATGTATATAGTTAAAGAGGAATGTTACCATTATCATTGAACATGAACATGATTATATGTGCGGATCTTGAGGCATTCTATTCTCTAAACGAACATTTTTTTGTCTATCAGATATCATTTTTTTTGTTTGGGATTTTTACATATATCCCCTTATTAAGACCCTTTATTACATATTTACCCAACCTTTAAAATCAATTACATATTTCCTCTTTTCTTTATGAAATTACCCATTTACCCCTCTTCCTAACCTTACAAGAAACTATAGTCTTCTTTCTCATTTCTGGCTTCTGATTATCGCCGTCAATCCTAACCGCCAGCAAGTCATCTGAGTCTCTGTTTTTACGTTATAAGCCGGCTTCTTTATCATCTTCTATATGTTTATTTGGTGAAGTCAAGAATCTGTTTCCTTCAAATCTAGGATTTTGACATTAGAAACTAGATCTGGGATGTAATTTTGTCATTCTCTTCATAAAATAGGTTGTATAACCTAATTTATGTAGTTTCCTGACTAGTGCAGCGAGTTGATTGAGATTATCTGATAACATTAGCGAATCATGTTTCATACGGATGAATAAGTTTTCAACTTTCTAGAGTATCTGATAACATTAGCGAATCATGTAATTTTGTCATTCTCTTCCTAAAATAGGTTGTATAACCTAATTTATCTGATAACATTAGCGAATCATGTTTCATAAGGATGAATAAGTTTTCAACTTTCTAGAGTATCTTGAGTTGATTTTTATAGTCTTGAGTATTTATTTATTTATATTTTTAGTCTTGGTGAATGAACTTAAAGGAGCCAGATGAATGATGATGATGGTGGTTCTGTTGTTCATGGTGAATTCTATGAAAAAAAAGGCCTTAAAGTAAAAGAAAAACAACAAAGAAATTACGATTGAACCAATTAAAATAGCACTAAAAATTGATTAGGGGTAGAACGGTAATTTAAAAGAGTCATTTTAATAAAATGGGTAAATATGTAATATATGTGGTTTAGTAATGAGAAATATGTAATTGATTTTAAGAATTGGGTAAATATGTAATAATTGATCTTAATAGGGGGGGAATATGTAAATGACCCTTTTTGTTTTTTTGTAATCAGGCTGCCAAGAAACATTTGACACAGAGGATTGAGAAGTTGGATGGAAAAATGGACCAGCAAGTGGAAATATCCAAGTTGATTAGAAGTGAGGTATGTTTGTCATCAAACGAATGTATAATAACTTCTAGAAATATTTGAATTACCAGAAGCAAAATCAGTCATTGAAACTTATCGTAAAAGTAACTGACTTGTTAAAACTTATGAAACAGGTGGGTGATGTCCGTGATGATCTTTCCCAAATCGGCTATGACTTGGACTCGCTAAATCAAATGGTTTCCGGTTTGGTGAGTGTTCTTTCATGATTTCCATGAAACATGATATTCGACATCTTTAACTTGTAAAACACGTGACAGATGTCCTTAAGTTAGTTCTTTTATTTAACACACTTCATGATTCCCTGCAGAATGGCAAGATAATGACATTGGAAGAAAAACAGGTAAACAAAATATTATATTTTTTGAAAGTCTAACTATTTTCAGTTTTCACTTGGTCACTTGTTTTTGGAGGGTATACTAACGTGTAACGATTGATTTTGTAAATAGGATCTAACTAACCTTGGAGTGTGGTACCTCTGCAACAAGGCTGAAGGAACTAAGATGTCTGGCAAGGCACAAGTAATACCACTGTTCTTTTTTTCTTTTGCATAATAAACTGATATACTTGCAGAATAGTTTCATTAAACTAGAAAAAGAAATAGGAAAACACAAGTAGCACAAAGATGTCTAGTAGGTCGTCTGGTATTTTCGTATGTTATTATCAATTCAACTACTTTTAAGGGTCATATCATTATAGTAATGGTAATTTTTTGTGTGATTTTTAAGCTTGAACCTAATGGTAATTTTGTCCCAAGGTTTTGAAACTGTATTGGCCCCCTCATTTTTCTATGATTAAAGCCAATGTAATTGTAAACTTAACTCTCTATAGATATGTTGAATGGTCTCAAATTGGTTTCAGGACTTTGACACATTAAGATTCTAGAGTCTCCTTTATTATTGTTTTCCCCTAGTATCTTTAATTTCTTCCTCTTCTTTATTTAGTTAAAGGACTTATGACTTAAGGGTCATTACATAGTGCTATAGTTAAAGCCAATTCGGGTTGAATTATATTTGGAACAAATAAGAGGATTTTTGGATCAATATATGCAATTTGGTTTCAAGTTGAACCATAGTTGTCGATAGCGAATAGCGACGGCTATTTTACAAATAGCGATTACACTAGAAAAAGGTTTTTGAAAATTTTTATATGTATATTACATCAAAATACCCTTGTATATATGCTATTTTACATGTATATTTAACAAAAACTAATAGTTAGTAGCAAAAGTTTAGGACTTATATGTTGGGTGTGTGAATGAAAGTCTCAAAAGGTGGTAAACACTTTGTCCCACATTGGTGTGTGAACAAAGTTAGTGGTTGTTTATAAGGTAAAGTCTTTACTACTCCATTGTAGCTTTATGACATGTTTTACCACAAGTCCTACCTGCGCGGAGGGGGTGCAAAAAATGAGTTTCTGAACTGGAATTTAATTGAACTCGTGCGTGCCCGCACGTCCTGCGGACACGAATGCAGCTCCGAAAACCCGGGCCCGCGTGGGGCAGTTTTTGCACAATTTAACCTTCTGCTTTTTTAAGCAGATTATGCAGTTTTTTTTTTTTTTTATTAAAAAATGGCCCAAACGAGAGGTAAAAACTAAAAAAAAAAACCTAACTGTCGCTAACTTCGCTATTCGTCGCTAAGACCCATGTAGCGACACTTGGTCGCAAGGCTACATAGCGCGCTATAGCGGTCGCTATAGGCGCTATTAACAACTATGAGTTGAACCAAACAGAAAGTCACTCCAGTAATTTGGATCAGTATATGCAATTCGGTTTCAAGTTGAACCAAACAGAAAGTCACTCCTGTAATTTGGTTTGGTTTAATGAGTTTGAACTCAATATCAAATTCAGCCTCTTACAAAAAATCTCAAACCAAGGAACCCATACGATGAAATTGTTATATCCCACATTGCTGGTATTAGTAAAAGCGAGGAGTCTTCTTTTAACAGGAACACGTCATATTTTCAACCTCTTGAATATCTGCGGTTACTATTGCTTATTGCTTATTTATTCTTAAAATACAGGAACAACTCAAACTTGCTGGCAAATCCTTTGCTGGTTATCTCACGTCAGGGGGGATGCTAAATATTGAGGTTACTTATTTGCTATTTTTCTTCTTTCTAGTGCTATAACTTCAATTCTCGTAATCTCGTTTATTTTCTCAATATTATTACAAAATGGAAAGATATATTTAGGTGGCATTTTTCTTCTCCAGGGCATGAAAGAAATAGCAGACAATTTAGATTCAAGTGACGTTAATAAGTCGCCAACAACTGGCATATCAGAAGATATTTCCTTCGGGTCTGACAGTCAACCGAGAAGGTTGACCAGGTATTCACATCAACTGCCTTACGCATATTTTCCCCCGTAGCATAAACAGCGACTTTTATATTTTACCTATGCTTATTGTTCTGGCATTGGTGTTATGAAACAGGAGAAATACTGTCAAGTTCAGCTCTTGAAGCAAACAAAGAGTATTTAAACTGAAGAATGCAAGTCATATGTAATGTGCACTATACTTGTGCCCAATAAGCCAAAACATTGAAACATACTTTTTAGTTTTTACCCATTTGTGGGTAGCCATGTTTCTTTTTATTAAATGATGAACCTATGTATGTATGTATTTGGTTTTACTTACATGATAGAGTATTTACAAAAATCGTCCACGTGGCATGTTGAACATTGTAGATTTGGTCGCTGAAACTTTATTAATTGCACTTTACGTATTATTTTTTAGTTTTGGTTATAGATTCAGATCTCACACTCGTAATTTATCCGCTTGCTAGTTAACTCAATGGTTAGTTGAAAACTCGAAGGAACTCATGTTTATGTATAGAGTGAATTTCAAGGATTGTTCTTTATCCCTATATCCATTTTCAGGCGCTGTCCTTTATGTTCAAAATTGACGAGTTTTGTCCTTTATGTTTTCATATCATACATGTTTTGTCTTTTAGGCCTAACCCAGTTAGTTTTTTCAGTTAAATTTGGTCATGTGCTTTGCACATGAGGGCATTTTTGTCGATTCAAAGGTTGCAAAAGCTTTGAGCTGTAAATCTGCCGTTGAACTTACCTTTGAATTGACAAAAATGCCCTCATGTGCAAAGCACATGACCATTTAACTGAAAAAACTAACTGGGTTAGGCATAAAGGACAAAACGTGTATGATATGAAAACATAAAGGATAAAACTCGTCAATTTTTAACATAAAGGACAGCGCCTGAAAATGAGTATAAAGATAAAGGACAATACTTGAAATTCACTCTTATGTATATATATCTAAAGCTTGTTTAATTGAGAGACCATAAACGAATATTTAAAAAAGAACATATTAAATCCGAAAATTTTTATCACGTATTTTTAGAAAATAAAAAATAATCAAATAAATAATTTCAACTTGATTTTTTTTTAACTTATGGTAAAAATCCCGGCTTTCAAGTTTAAGAAAGTCTTTATTCTATATAGTTGGGCCTCATGACCCAGTCATCAAAATCACCACAAAGCCCAATTCCTATAATTTTTGAATTTTGCTCTTAATTGGTTTAAAATAAAACGAGATCGATCATACGTATATTATATGTTAAGGAAATTGCGAACTCAATACTTGACGTGGAAGCAAAAATATTCACATATGAATCCAAACGTGACAGGTTAGCAATAACACAACTATTTAACCCGAAATCTAATCATACTAATACTATGTGGTACAAAATTACAAAAAGTAAATAAAAAAATAAAATATATAATAAACAATTACGTTTAAGCTATATAACTAGATGCTTATTTCACTTTTATCTTTAAAATTTTGCCATAAACACCCAGTCAAGTTAAGTAATTACATAAAACATTTTCTAAATAATAACATAATTAAACGAGCCAACCCGCTGATTAGCTAAACATGTTATGGTTCAACTTGAAATTGATGAAGACCCGTTAAAACACGAATTTCATGTTAAATTTTCACTACTATATGAAAGTTTTAACATTTATATGTTGCTTCATGAGATTTTAATATTGTTTTGTAAGATATATAAGTATTTTAATAATAAATAAATAAATAAATAAATAACATACTCATCTGAAAACTTTTATAATCATCTTAAAAAATTATCACTATCATTAAACTTTTATAAAAAGGTAATCGTATAAAAGCATAAAAAATTTAAAAGAACATAACTTTTAAATTAAATAAGTTAAATCTAGAAGGTATTAAATGCCTTTTTTATCATCAAAAGCTATTTTAGTTTATAATAAGTTAAAATTAGAAGGTATTAAATGCCTTTTTTTATCATCAAAAGCAATTTTATTAAATACATGAGAAGAGGGGCGATTCATACACAACAAACTTATAATTTATACACTTAAATCATATGTTACATCTTATATATTAACTAACTTATTCATACTTATAAACCAATTCATGATTTAATTAGTTAATTTTTAGTTTATAAATGAAGTAACAATTTTGGACTTGTTCAAACTCAAAAGATCCTCTCTATGATGAAGTCATGGTCCTCGACACCCTTTGAGAAACATCACTATCCATAATACTTGGTCAACTTAAAAAGGGTCAAAATTTATAGCCTTCTTTAGGCTCATCCAATCATCCAACTTGGAGAATTCGAGAAAGTATACACCAAAAAGGGGTAAAATAAATAAATAAATAAACTTTAAAAGATAATGTATTTAATTTTGGTGAGGTGGGTTTGGTGGTATTTGTTTACATTGTTTTCATAACAATGAATGTTTTTATGATACCCTCAAGATTCTTTCTCACGGAAAATTTGGATTCTTGTGTCCATGTACACAACAAAAGATAAGGGTTTGTTTACTTTAAAGTTTAAATTACTTTGATTATTATATGCTAAGACCAAGCTTTAATCAGTAGTTTGACGAGTCTTTATTATGTATTTTTTAGCTCAATATGAACACGATAAAAGACCCATTTCAATTTAAAAGAAGTTGAATTGAATATTTATATAAAAAAACTTTTAAATTACCATAGTCTTCAAAACATATGTAAAAGTTATATTGGAGAAGATAAATCATTTTAAATACATGTATGGGGGGTTCGATTTCAAGTAAGGCTATGATGAATGGGGTGGATTGATTAGAGACTGTTTGTTTGTTTTATTCGTAAGTCAACCGTTGTTACTGCTCAACTTCAACAATGCCACTTCCTTCTTCATCGCCCCTTAAGTTTAAGTTTTATGTTTTTCTTCTTCGCACGCAAGGTGTTCGACGAAATGCCTAGGTGATTTCCTCGGGGTTTTTTAGCGTAGCGGTTCAATTACCTTTTGACCCGTCAGCTGCGTTTCCTTTTGGGTTGGGTTTTCTTTATTGGTGGTGGCGTACGCGACATTATCTGAGTGTCGACTCCGCTTACTTAGTTTTGTTATGGTTGGTTCTAACGGTAGCGGTTTCTGGCCTTGTCCTTTCCGACAGTTTCATTATTGCCCCGATGGCTTGGTGGGGGCTAAGGGATTCCCAAGGTTAATGGCACATATCAAGAGTCACCATTTGGGCTCAGACGAGAGGAAAGATTCTTTGAGATGTGCAATTGCTGGCGATCTTAATCTTTTTACCTCTGTTTGTGAAGCTTTGAGGGTGTCCGGACAATGGTTATGTGGTGAGTGTATGTGCCCTCATGCTTTCAGTCGGGCGTGCCACCATGAGGATAAGGTTATTCGGTTTGTGCCAGGTGAGAGAGATGAACATGGTTTTATTGTTGGCATCACTAGACCCGGTGTTGAAAACGTTGATACCTCGTCGGAAGAGTTGGGTGTAGATATTGCTTTGCTTGACCGTGTTTTCTCTCTCCCCATCAAGACTGTTAAGAGTATCCCCCTTAGTTGTCGTATGGCATTTGCCCAAGTCTTAACTGCAGCTTTGGACAAGGTGGTTGCTATGCCTGATTCTGTTGAGGCATGGGTTCGACTTTTGATATTACCACGTTGCACCTTGCGGGTGTTCAAGCCTGTTGGTCGTCAGGACAAGAGGTCAGGCAATAGGAAGACGGGCCAATGTCTTAGCATCCAGCGGTCTTTGGCTCAGTGGGTGATCGTGAGGGTTTTGCTACTCTTGTCCAATCGTTGTTTGATCAGCCCGCGAGGGAGGTTATGGATGGAATCAAAAAGGGCTCTAAGGATGATAATGAGTGTGGGGGGACCAATGTGAAACAATGTTTACGTAAGGTTGCTGATGGTCATTTCACTGCAGCAGTTAAGGTTTTATGCTCCTCGGGGGTCGCCCCTCTCAATAAGAATACTCTGGAGGCTTTAGTGGCTAAGCACCCATGTATGCCCCCTCCTTCCATGCCTGCCTCCTTGCCTTCTGAGTCTCCTCTTGTGGTGGAGTCCGATTGTGTGCTCGAGTGTATTAAATCTTTCCCCAAAGGTACGTCGTGCGGGAGAGACGGCTTAAGGGCCCAACATCTTTTAGATGCTTTTTGTGGGGAGGGGTCTGTGATTGCTGATAGCCTGCTTAGGGCTACTTCAGCTATGGTTAATTTGTGCTTGGGGGGGAGGTGCCCGAGGAGTCTGGCGGAGTTTGTTGCTTCTGCTCCTCTTACACCTCTTCTCAAACCGGATAATGGGATTAGGCCTATCGCTGTTGGGTCGATTTGGAGGAGGGTGATCTCCAAGGTGGCCATGAAAGGTGTTGGGAAGGAGATGGCCAAATACCTTGGCGATTTCCAGTTTGGGGTAGGGATTCCGTGTGGGGCAGAGGCCGTTCTTCATAGTGCGAACAGATTCCTTAATGAGTACCACCAAGATGGGTCTCTTGCTATGCTTACAGTTGATTTTTCGAACGCTTTTAATTTGGTTGATAGGACAGCCCTACTGTACGAGGTAAGAAAAAGGTGTCCTTCTATTTCTACGTGGGTCGATTTTTTATATGGTCAACCAGCTAGATTATATGTGGGGGGTGAGTATATTTGGTCTTCTACTGGTGTTCAGCAAGGGGACCCCTTGGGGCCCCTCCTTTTTGCCCTTGTTCTACATCCTCTTGTTCACCGAATAAGGGATCGCTGCAAACTCCTATTTCACGCCTGGTACCTAGATGACGGAACGCTTATTGGAGATGCCACCCAAGTGGCTAATGCTTTAGATATCATCAGAGCTGAGGGTCCTTCCTTAGGGCTTCAACTTAATATAAAGAAAACTGAAGTTTTCTGGCCAACCTGCAATGGTGTAAAGGTTCAGGAGGGCTTATTCCCTCAGGGGATTGGGAGGCCGGTGTTGGGTGTGAAACTCCTGGGGGGTGCCGTTAGTCGTGATGCAGAGTTTATTAGTGGTATGGCTCTTAAAAGAGCGAAATGTGCAGTCGAGCTGATGAGGTGCCTTAAACGCCTACGGGACCCTCAGAGCGAGCTCCTCTTGCTTCGTTCTTGTATGGGTGTAGCAAAATTACTGTTTGGTCTTCGAACGTGTCAACCTTCTTTGGTCGGGGGAGCTGTCTCTGTTTTTGATGAAGGCCTCCGGGGAGCATTAGAGGATATTGTTGTTTGTGGGGGTGCCTTTTTTGGAGATCTCCAGTGGAGGTTGGCTTCTCTCCCGACCCGGTTTGGAGGCTTAGGGATTTGTACGGCCGAGGATGCCTCTTCATATGCTTTCGTGGCTTCAAGGGCTCAATCTTGGGGTTTACAAAACCACATACTCCGAGAATGTGGTGGGGATGTTTTGGACTCCGATTACAAGAGTGCGTTGGACCGTTTGCATAGTTCTCTTCCCGACCTTGATATTGGCGGTTTCTACATTAAAGACACCGCCCCTCCTAAATCCCAGAAAATTCTGGCGAATGCCTTATATGGCGAAATTGTCAAGAGGTTTGAAGAGAATTTTGTTTTATCTCCTCGACAAAGAGCTGTGTTTGAATGTCTACGTGCCCCACATGCTCAAGATTTTCTGTCTGTCACACCTATTGAAGGCTTGGGGCAACACATGTCGGCTGTGGAATACCGTGCTATCCTTAGATACCGACTGATGATTCCATTGTTCCCAGTTGACGAGCCTTGTCCGGTATGCCGCAAAGCGTGTTTGGATTCTTTCGGCGAGCACGCAATCCACTGTAAAGAGCTACCAGGGTTTAAATATCGGCATGATTGGGTGAGAGATGTGTTATGTGATGTTCTTAAGCGGGCCGGGATCTCTGCCAAAAAGGAGGCTCCAGTAAATTTCCTGACTGACCCCTTAGAGGGGAGGTCCACTTTACGCCCGGCGGACATCCTTGTGTTTGGATGGGAAGGGGGGAAACACGCTTGTGTAGATTTAACTGGAGTCTCCCCTCTTGTCGGGCTCAAGGACAAGGGCTTTGTCGTAGGGCAAGCGGTGCTCAAGGCAGAGGCGAGCAAAGTAGCAAAACATGAGAAAGCCTGCCGGGAGAATCAACATGTGTTTGTCCCGTTTGCGTTTGATACCTTTGGTGGTCTCGCTCCTGACGCTGTGCGACTCTTGAATCGGGTTCAAAAAGTCGTTAACAGTAACTCTTCGTCGCTAAAGGTTTCAAACTTTGTATTTAGTAGAATTGGTTTTTCTATTCAAAAGGGGGTGGCGGCACAACTTGTTGCCCGACTACCTGCCATTGCTTTGTAATTGTCCGTTTTCGTGTGGAATTTCAAAAATGAGGCAGAAGGTTTTCTGAAAAAAAAAAAAAAAAAAATACATGTAAGAGTTATATGCTAAGACCGGCCTTTAATCGGTAGTTAAGTGTTTGTTTATGAAATCATGTGTACAATCTAAACATATATATGAACAAATTAGTTGGACATAAAAATATGATAAATATGAAGAACCATAAAGTATCAATGCCATTGAACAAAAAAATGTAAGAAGGAGCATTTATTGTTTTTTAAAAGAGTGGAAATGTGGGGTGACTCTTGAGACAAGAATCCCTCCATATCTGTTGAATATCTCATTATATCATGCAATCAAAAGGAAAATGTAAAAGAAAAAAAAGCCCTAAACCCCACCAATAAGAAGGAAAAAAGTGGAATCATTGCCATCCAAAACCAATAATCATATTTAGAATAATGTGAAGAAAATGATGTATATACATATAGTAGTTATAGGCATATATATATATATATATATATATAGAAAAAGTATAATGTACTTCAAGGCTTAACCTACATTAACATACATGACAAAAAATATAACGTGCGTTATTATCATAGAACGTGCGTGATTATAGTCCCATGCGTGATTATGTGGTCCTATGCGTGATTATGTGGTCCCATGCGTGATTATGTGGTCCCATGCGTGATTATACCCCTGATCCAACGGTTACCATTGTCTCCTACATGATGTATGATAAGGCTTTTTGTATGTTAACCTTACTCTATATATATATATATATATATATATATAATCTTTTAAACTAATTTACCCTTCACAACCCTTAATGGATGGTATGGAGCGGGGAGTCGGGGAGGAAAAGGTGCCAAGGTGGAAGATGAGGGTGGTCAAATAGGGTCAAAATCGGAAAATACTCCCCGATTTAAAAAGGTGCGGGAGTGAAACAAAGAAGAATATTGAAAGGAGCCGACGGTGGGAGCAAGAGTTCGAGGATACCATCCAATCCAATTCAGGAGTAGATCGGGAAGGGTACCGTCCCCCCTTACAATCATTTGTTATTAGTAGCATATATGTTTTGCTTATCTGCTTTAGAACAATGTTACAAATAGATATACACTAAAATAAACAATCTCAAACACGCACTAAACATTCTAAATGGTTTAAGGATTAGTCGATTTAAGACTGAGTATCTCTATTGTGTATTCAACGATGGAGGTGATTATGAGGACACGTAGATCACTAATGAGAGCCAAGTGACCTCGCAGGTAAGTAAGTAAGTTCAAGTATTTAGGATCGCTTGTATAGAATGGTGGAGATAGATAGTGACGTGGCACACTACATACGTGTTGGATGGTATGGGTGGAGAGCAGCAATTGGGATATTGTGTAACAAGACGTTTCCACTGAAATGGAAAGGGGAATTTTATAGGGTCGCAATTAGACCTGCTATATTATACGGTACAAATTGTTGGGTCATCAAGAAGACTCAAGTGCGTAAGCTGAAGGTAGTTGAAATGATGATGGTAAGGTGGATGTGTAGGCATACTAGGTTGATAGGATAAGAAATGAGGTTTTGAGGGAAATATTGAGTGGCTTGTATATAAGATATAAGATAAGATAAGATAAGAGAGGGGATATTGAGATAGTTTGGGCATGTCAGGGGGAGACATGCGACGTCTATCGTTAGAACCGTGAAAATTATCATTGTGAAGGGGGGAGGAGTACATGCAGACCAAAACTAATTTGAGGGTAGCGGATTAGGAAATATTTGTTACACTTGAACCTCTGTAAAGATATGGTTGAGAAAAAGAGTTCATGGATACATAGGTTTAAGGTGAAGGACTTTCAGGATAAGGGTACATGTTTTTTTTTTTTTTTTTTTTAATTATTGCCTTAGCAGTTTAGCCTTTTTGTGTGACTAGAATTAAGCACCCTCGCGTTGCGGCGGGACGTAAAAGTATGTCAAATAGCACCAATCCCACACAACCATCAGCGACCACCAACACTGAAGTTGTGGCGTGTTAAAGCGAAGAAATAGATCGAAATGTAGAACATTTAAAAACATAACTAAGTCGATCTAGGACTCATGTGTTACGACGAACCTGTCACATGAGAAAAATAGACGTAAAAACATTGAACATCACATGGACGTTGCACCGTGTTAACTTGCAAAATTTAGCACGAAACGTAAGACGAAAAATTGGGAAGGATGAAAAGTATAGGGGACCTAAGATGAAAGTAAAAAAAACTGTGAAATTAAATTACAAAAGATAAAAAGTTTTGGATTCAAAGTAAAAAAATTCATTTTTGTTAGGTTAAAATTGCAAGAAACCGAATAATAGAACATATAAAAAAATAACAAAGTCGATTAATGACTCACGCGTTGTGACGAACCTATGAAATGAAAAACAATAGACGTAAACTGAACTACACATGGACGTTGCGTCGTATTACCTCGCAAAATAATGGACGAACGCAAAAACGTTGAACCACACACACATGTTGCTATGTGGTAACTTACAAAATTTAGTACGAAATGTAAAACGAAAATTTACGAAAGATGAAAAGTTTAGGGGACCAAAGTTAATAAAAAATTTGAGGTTAAATTGTAAAATAAGAAAAGTTTTGTCTTTAAAGTAAAAAAAAAAAATCAATTTTGCGAAGTTAAAATTGTAAGAAATTCAAAAATTTTGGTTAAAAGTAAAATTTCAATTTTTTTATAACCACCCAAAAGTTACTAATTTGTACTATATAAATTTTGTGGTCTTTACTTGTTATTGTTTGTATGTTTGTCTATATGATGTGTCGCCTATCCTTTTTTATACGTTTTCACCGATTTCCTTTTTTTTTACTTCACTAAGGTTATTTTAGGACTTTTGTTTTCAGAGTTGGGAGTCTTACTAGAACCTCTCAATCCCTTAGGATATGGGTAAGGTTTGTCTATATCCACTCTCCCTAAACTTCACTAATACCTTGAGTAAGTGGGTACCAAATTTCACTAATAGCTTGAATATAAGGTTTGTCTAAATACGTTTTCACCGATTTCCTTTATAAATGGGCGTAGCTTAGTGAAAAGTGAAACCCCCCCCTCCTCGAATGTTTCGGTTAGAACTGTAAAATTTTCTATTTTTCGTACGAAAATTTTAAAATATATAGGATCCCCCCCCATTAATTTGTCTAAATATTTATACAATATATAAATTGGGTCCCATGACTTTTCGCCCACTCGGAACTTTTGGTCAATCTTCGCCACTAGTTGTTGTTGTAAACACGCACTAAACATCTTAGGCTTGAGCGCAAAGTTTTCGTCACCATCATAGAAGGTAATAGATTTAGAAGCTTGGCAAAGTGTATTCAACCGGTTAAGGATCTCGTATATAGGGCTGTAAACGAACCGAACGAACACGAACAAGGTCATGTTCGTGTTCGTTCGTTAAGGAAATTAACATGTTCGTAAACTGTTCACGAACGCATACCGAACATAAGTTCATGTTCGTGTTCGTTCGTTAAGGAAATTCAGTTGTTCACGAACAGTTCGTGAACACTGGACTCGAACACAAACGGACGCAAACAAAAAAACGAACTCAAACGAACATTTAACTTGAAACCGAAAAATAAAATTATTGACATTCTTAAACATTGGATATAAGTAGTTAAATATAACCATGAAATGATAAATTAAAACACAAGAAGTCTACTACACAACCAAACGATGAATCAAGTTTAACTAACTTAGACATAATTATCCCTAAAAATATCTTAGAATTTCCAAATTTTAGCAACTTAGAAAAAATAGGGTTTTAAGTTTTTAATATGTTTAGATAAAAGGTTTATTGTTTATTATTTTTTTAATATAATCAAACGACCACGAACTAACGAACATGATCGAACGTAACCGATCATATTACCGAACGTTCACGAACGCAGCCGAACGAACGGGACATGTGTTCGTGTTCGTTCGTTAAGCTAACCGAACGAAAATTTTTGTTCGTGTTCGTTCATTAAGCTAATCGAACGAACATAAACAAACTTCCCGCCGAACAGTTCACGAACTGTTTGTTGAACGTTCAGTTCATTTACAGCCCTACTCGTATATAACTTTATCAAGAAAAATAATTAATTTAAAATTATTATTTATAGTCATATCTTCTAAATTGTGTTTATGGTTTTAGTTATTAATAAAGTTTAAAACATACCCATGGCATTATAGCCTAGTGGTATCTTGGTGGTGGGATAAGGCTTATGACCATTAGGTCATGGGTTCGATTCCCACAAAGGGGGGTTTTCCCAGATTTATTGGGTTTTCTCCTGAATTGGTGTATAGGCATTATTGCCTAGTGAAGATGAATATGATCGGGTGGTTCTGTTGGTGGCACGATGATACCCCAGTGGTCCGTCAGTGATCCAAATTTACCGTTAAAAAAAATAAAGTTTAAGACATCTATACTATATAATAAAAGAAACCAATTATAGGACACATGTCATTCATTGAAGCCATCTATTTTTTAGCTTATTAAAATTAAATAATTATTTATGGATATATATAATGAAATATCCATTTAATATATATTGTGCTAGGAAAACAACCGTGAGATGATATTAAAAGTAAAACATATAATATTTATTTGTTATATTTTGCTCCAGAAAGAAAAGTTTTATCTATAATTAAAATAATTATTATTGTTCAAAATATTAACTAACTAGGTTAGAACCCCGTATTACACGGGTTGCATAAATGTAATTTTATATAATAAATAATAATAAAAGATTATATATTTTTGAAAAAAAAAACTCATATATTGCACGTATTGAATAAAATATAATGTCACATCGTAAAATCGAGAATTGTTATATCTAAAAATGGTGTTTTTTCTACATGTTCATGCAATGTGAGATAAATGATAGATTTAAACCAATTATAACAGTACGTCTAACATTACATAGTTGAAACTAAGTTGTCTGGAATTGACATTTAAAAGAATTGTGCGATTATAATGGTGAGTCCGGACCATTACAGTGATGCGTCTAAAAACTCTTGCAGTTTGATAAAAGCATATGCCCAACCTATAATAATTATTTAATTATAGCAAATGAAAAAAATAATATTATTAAGTACATAATAAAAACAAACGTTTATCCCATCTAAATTTTTATTTAAAATTCTTTATAGAAAACCAAATATTTATTCTTATATAATATTTTGTTTAAAATTATTATCATTTAATATGAGAGATAAATAAGAAAATAAGATGAGAAAACACAAGAGAGTGATATGTGTTCAAAAAAGATTTTATTAGTTACAAACATTTCACTGAATTATAATGTAGCCTTTAAACTTCATTATACTTATATAAAACCGATAAAGTTTGACCTTTGTATCTTCTTTTCAATAATCATCTCCGTAATCACCGTATCTATGGTGTGCCGAGTATATCCATTAGTGTTTTTTTAAATATAATTTTTTTATTATTTTGTATATAAAATAGTATTTATATAAAATACACGAGAGTTTTTAAAGATATAACTTTTTTATTATTTGGTAAACAATATTACATTTATTCAACCCGTGTAATATACATGGTTTAAAAAACATAACTTTTTTTGTTTGGTATATAAAATTAAATTTATTCAACCCGTATAAATGTATATGGTTCTTATAGATATAACTTTTATTATTTAATATATACAATTACATTTATTCAAGCCATGCAATAAAGGAGGTTTCTAAAAATATATTATTTTATTATTTAGTATATAAAATTCATTTATGCAACCCGTGTAATACACGGGGTTATAACCTAGTATTTGAATAACTAAAATCAACTAATGAATCCAAAATGAAAAAATAAACAAATTTTGACTTAAAGCGGTTTCAGCATGCTACCAAACTTTTTTAATGTGTTTATTTATCAGATACAATTTTTAGTATGTTGTGTTCATAAAACTTTTAGTTTAATTATATTAAATCATAATCTGAATATGTAACTTTTCTTCATAGCAAAATAATAATATTTTTATCATATTTCTCCACGTTTTAGTGCTTATTGGAAAAATAAGGTTAAGGCGTTTATATTTGACTGTGGAAGTCAAAATTAGGATAATCACTATACAAATACAACATAAAAGTCATTGGTATTATGTTTGAACGTTAAAATGTTACTAACATACGATATTGACAGGTCAACGTGGAAATTTGGTCAACATGTTCTAACTCGTTGCTTGTCCTTTCCACACATTACTGTTTTTATTCTATGAAATGTGAATATAATAATTGTCTTTGTTTAGTTGGGATTCATGAAAGAAAACCAACAAATCACTTTGAGCCACATAAAATACAAATTTTTATTCTAAGTTATTTAAGAAGTAGAATGCTTCATTTTAAGGTATCTACGAAAAAAGATATATAAAGGTGTGTAAAGTCACTACAAGATAATAACATAACAAGATCAATTGTTTTATAAACTGTATATTTTTATTTAAAAAATTATTTTTAATATAATACATGCGAAAGTTAATTAACTTTTGATTTAGCAAATTTCTGAGCATATTAGATGCTAGGTATATAGGGTAAGGATAGTGTAAAAAGAGCCTAAAGTGTGAGAAGTGTGAGAAGTGTATTATAACACTATATATAATATTATATAACACCCTATGAACACCGTATAACAATATGTAACACCATATAATACCATATAACACTATGTAACACTATATATCATTATATAACAAATATAACACTATACATCTATCATAGGCATGCTATCAAACAACCTATAGTGTTATATTTGTTATATAATGATATATAGTGTTACAAAGTGTTATATGGTATTATATGGTGTTACATATTGTTATACTGTGTTTATAGGGTGTTATATAGTATTATATATAGTGTTATAATACACTTCTCACACTTCTCACACTTTGAGCACTTTTTACAGGATCTTCTACCTATATATTATTATTATTATTAACTTTTTTATAAATGAGTTCTGATAAATATGATAAATAGATGTATAGTGGATTGGTGCATGAATTTAATGTTAATATGTTATCATCAAAGTTAATATCTCATCCATAGATTCTCTATTTTGTTGTACGTGAAAATTTGTTGGGTTGTTTAGCCAAATATAACCTTTGCAAGGGTCAAAATCAACAATATATAGCAATGCTATTTGTAGAAAAAAAGCTTCAATAATCAACATTTTAGTTTTATGCAAGTACAAATAGGTCCTTATATTATATAACTTTTTAGTGTATACCCTCTTAAACAAGACAAGTTGACTCAGTAGAGATTATAAGTTGATAAAAGTTTAGCTTCAGACTATGGTGAATATGATCTTGATTCTTGAGACTCTTAAGGTCCTAGGTTTGGGACAAGTCTAGTTGAGTTGGACTTCACTAACTTCAACCTACTAAACCTACTATGAGAACAGACAAATCAAAATGATTTTTTTAATATTTAAAATCCCAAAAAAAATAATAAGATTATGGAGTGTGGAGGGGTTTGGTTTGGTTTGGTTTGGGGGCATTGCTCAACACGTGGCGAGGGTGGGATCTACAAGCTTATAGTGAAAAATGAGGGGTGTGGTGTGGCGTGGCTTAGCTTGGCGTGGCCAGCCACATATTTTTTTAATTAAAGTAGCCAACCAAAGGCAGCGATATTGGACCAGCCAACCAAAACCAACCAAATAACCCTACCCCCGCCCCACGCCAAAGGGGCAACGCCATGCCCAACACCAACCCAGGATGGGACAGCTGGCGTTGAAGGACATCCCTGCCCCAACCAACGCCCCACTCCCCAGACTCTAATAGAGATATCAATGTTTATTCGTCTTTGTAAATTCAAAAAAGAATAACAATTTTCTTTTATGTATATAGCTTACACACCTACACGTGCATGGACGGAGCTTAGTGTAGGCCAAGAGGTGCCCTCTCCCGTTTTTTTCCTTTAAAACTTCTGCCCCTTTATTAAATTGGGCCCCTTTATTAAATAGATCAAGCCCCCCTCTAGGTTTTTTTCCTTTAAAACTTCGGTCCCTTTATTGATTGATCTGTGTTCGATTTCACACAAGGGTTTTGAGTGAAATTGAAGAAAGATCGAATTGGGAGCAGACCCAGTTGACGACAAGTTCAAGAAATTGAAATAATGGGGTGAAGACGATGATTGACAGCTTGAATAAATCAAGATTCGGAAGATGATGTCAACGGTGATCTAGCATATGGAGACAACTAGA